>NC_142807.1:22209226-22481245 GCF_049724085.1 Artemia sp. Qi Xiang Cuo | reverse complement strand
GAAAAATCAAGTATATGTAATTGCGCAATTTAAGTCGCAACATAACATTACTGAAATATTCCAACTCTTGCATTTCAACGAAAGAAATTAAAAGTGATCTTTGAAAAATCAAGAGTATGTAACTGTTACAAAGGAATCAACAACTAAACAATACAGAAATATACCAACTCTATCATTTCAACAAAATAAATTCAAAATGAACTATGAAAAATCAAGAAAATGTAACTGTGACATGGTAAAAAACAACCAAACAATACTTAAATATTCCAACTATTGAAATTCAAATAAATAAATTAAAAATTAACATTGAAAAAATCAAGAAAATGAAACTGTGACAAGGTAAACCACAACCAAACACTACTGAAATATTCCAACTCTTGCATTTCAACAAAAGAAATTCAAAATGAACTTTGAAAAATCAAGAAAATATAACTGTGACAAGTTAAACCACAACCAAACGCTACTGAAATATTCCAACTCTTGCATTTCAATGAAAGAAATTCAAAATGAACTTTGAAAAATCAAGAAAATGTAACTGTGACAAGGTAAACCACAACCAAACACAACTGAAATATTCCAACTCTTGCATTTCAACGAAAGAAATTCAAAATGAACTTTGAAAAATCAAGAAAATGTAACTGTGACAAGCTAAACCACAACCAAACACTACTGAAATATTCCAACTCTTGCATTTCAGCGAAAGAAATTCAAAATGAACTTTGAAAAATCAAGAAAATGTAACTTTGACAAGGTAAACCACAACCAAACACTACTGAAATATTCCAACTCTTGCATTTCAACGAAAGAAATTCAAAATGAACTTTGAAAAATCAAGAATATGTAACTGTGACAAGGTAAACCACAACCAAACACTACTGAAATATTCCAACTCTTGCATTTCAACGAAAGAAATTCAAAATGAACTTTGAAAAATCAAGAAAATGTAACTGTGACAAGGTAAACCACAACCAAACACTACTGAACTATTCCAACTCTTGCATTTCAGCGAAAGAAATTCAAAATGAACTTTGAAAAATCAAGAAAATGTAACTGTGACAAGGTAAACCACAACCAAACACTACTGAAATATTCCAACTCTTGCAGTTTGTGTGTCGTGTATGTGTGTGTCTCGGTTCAATGTGTGTGTGTGTCGTCTCGGTGGGTGTGGTGTCTAAAAAACCAGGCTGGTTGAGAATGTTTAGTTTTCGTACAACTCACTTTTTAGCCCTGTGTATGACAAACCGTTGACTCACCACTCGATTGGAAAGTTGCCACGGAAAGGCATGCCAATAGCATGTAGTGTAAAAACGTGTTTAATCACGTTTCTTGAATGATTCAAAATGAACTTTGAAAAATCAAGAAAATGTAACTGTGACAGGGTAAACCACAATCAAACACTACTGAAATATTCCAACTCTTGCATTTCAACGAAAGAAATTCAAAATGAACTTTTAAAAATCAAGAAAATGTAACTGTGACAAGGTAAACCACAACCAAACACTACTGAAATATTCCAACTATTGCATTTCAACGAAATAAATTCAAAATGAACTTTGAAAAATCAAGAAAATGTAACTGTGACAAGGTAAACCACAACCAAACACTACTGAAATATTCCAACTCTTGCATTTCATCGAAAGAAATTCAAAATGAACTTTGAAAAATCAAGAAAATGTAACTGTGACAAGGTAAACCACAACCAAACACTACGGAAATATTCCAACTCTTGCATTTCAGCGAAAGAAATTCAAAATGAACTTTGAAAAATCAAGAAAATGTAACTGTGACAAGGTAAATGACCACCAAGTAAAGAAAAACCACACGGAATCAGGCAACTGAGTCTCTCAAACCCCTTAAAACTATTTTAAAATATAAAAAAACTACTTATTTAAAACAAAAATTTATTTTTTTAATGACCATCAATTAAATAAAAAGCCACACGGAATCCGGCAACTGAGTCTCTCAATCCCCGTAAAGCTCTTTTAAAAGATACAAAAACTACTTATTTAACACAAATATTTCATTTTTAATGACCACCAAGTAAAGGAAAACCACGCGGAATCCGGCAACTGATTCTCTCAATCCCCTTAAAGGTCTTTTAAAAGATACAAAAACCACTTATTTAACACAAAAATTTCGTTTTAATGACCATCAAGTAAAGAAAAACCACACGGAATCCGGCAACCGAGTCTCTCAATCCCCGTAAAGCTCTTTTAAAAGATACAAAAACTACTTATTTAACACAAAAATTTCGTTTTTAATGACCACCAAGTAAAGGAAAACCATACAGAATTAGGCAACTGAGTCTCTCAAACCCTGTAAAGCTCTTTTAAAAGATACAAAAACTACTTATTTAACACAAACAAAAACTACTTATTTAACACAAAAATTTCATTTTTAATGACCATCAAGTAAAGGAAAACCACACGGAATCCGGCAACTGAGTCTCTCAATCCCCGTAAAGCTCTTTTAAAAGATACAAAAAATACTTATTTAACACAAAAATTTCGTTTTTAATGACCACCAAGTAAAGGAAAACCACATGGAATAAGGCAACTGAGTCTCTCAAACCCAGTAAAGCTCTTTTAAAAGATACAAAAACTACTTATTTAACACAAAAATTTCGTTTTTAATCCCCACCAAGTAAAGAAAAACCACACGGAATCCGGTAACTGAGTCTCTCAATCCCCGTAAAGCTCTTTTAAATGATACAAAAACTACTTATTTAACACACAAATATGTAGTTTTTAATGACCACCAAGTAAAGAAAAACCACACGGAATCCGGCAACTGAGTCTCTCAATCCCCGTAAAGCTCTTTTAAAAGATACAAAAACTACTTATTTAACACAAAAATTTCGTTTTTAATGACTAACAAGTAAAGAAAAAACACACGGAATCAGGCAACTGAGTCTCTCAAACCCCTTAAAGCTCTTTTAAAAGATACAAAAATTTAAATACTTACCCCCGCCTCCAACAGAAAGTTCAGAAAGACGCAATAGCCATATTTATAGTCGAATGTTTACCCGAATATTTAACAGGTACCATTTTTCCACACCAGCCACAAAACTCAATTCCTCCTAGAATTATTTAAACTAAATAGCTATCCCTGCCTCGCACAGAAAGTTCAGAAAGACACAATAGCCTTATTTATAGTGAAGCGTTTCTTAACCGTATGTTTACCCAAATATTCAACACTTAACATATTTCAACACCAACCATACAACTCAATTCATCCTAGAATTATTTAAACTAAATACTTACCCCCGCCTCCAACAGACAGTTCAGAAAGACGCAATAGCCATATTTATAGTCGAATGTTTACCCGAATATTTAACAAGTACCATTTTTCCACACCAGCCACAAAACTCAATTCCTCATAGAATTATTTAAACTAAATAGCTATCCCTGCCTCGCACAGAAAGTTCAGAAAGACACAATAGCCTTATTTATAGTGAAGCGTTTCTTAACCGTATGTTTACCCAAATATTCAACACTTACCATTTTTCAACACCATCCACAAAACTCAATTCCTCCTAGAATTATTTAAACTAAATACTTACCCCCGCCTCCAACAGAAAGTTTAGAAAGACGCAATAGCCTTATTTATAGTCGAATGTTTACCCGAATATTTAACAAGTACCATTTTTCCACACCAGCCACAAAACTCAATTCCTCCTAGAATTATTTAAACTAAATAGTTATCCCTGCCTCGCACAGAAAGTTCAGAAAGACACAATAGCCTTATTTATAGTGAAGCGTTTCTTAGCCGTATGTTTACCCAAATATTCAACACGTACCATTTTTCAACACCATCCACAAAACTCACTTCCTCCTAGAATTATTGAAACTAAATACTTACCCCCGCCTCCAACAGAAAGTTCAGAAAGACGCAATAGCCATATTTATAGTCGAATGTTTACCCAAATATTTAACAAGTACCATTTTTCCACACCAGCCACAAAACTCAATTCCTCCTAGAATTATTTAAACTAAATAGCTATCCCTGCCTCGCACAGAAAGTTCAGAAAGACACAATAGCCGTATTTATAGTGAAGCGTTTCTTATCCGTATGTTTACCCAAATATTCAACACTTACCATTTTTCAACACCATCCACAAAACTCAATTCCTCCTAGAACTATTTAAACTAAATACTTACCCCCGCCTCCAACAGAAAGTTCAGAAAGACGATATAGCATTAGTTATCGTCGAATGTTTACAATAATATTTAACAAGTTCCATTTTTACACACAAGACACAAAACTCAATTCCTCCTAGAATTATTTAAACTAAATAGTTAACCCAGCCTCGCAAAGAAAGTTCAGAAAGACACAATAGCCTTATTTATAGTGAAGAGTTTCTTAGCCGTATGTTTACCCAAATATTCAACACGTACCATTTTTCAACACCATCCACAAAAATCACTTCCTCCTAGAATTATTTAAACTAAATACTTACCCCCGCCTCCAACAGAAAGTTCAGACAGACGCAATAGCCTTATTTATAGTCGAATGTTTACAAGAATATTTAACAAGTACCATTTTTCCACACCAGCCACAATACTCGAGTCCTCCTATAATTATTTAAACTACATAGTTATCCCTGCCTCGCACATAAATTTCATAAACACATAATAGCATTTTTTCTAGTGACGCGTTTCTGAAAACAATGAGCCCTATTTACGAACAAAAAAAGAGGTACCCCCGTGCAACTGAGCCCCCCTTGTAACTGAACCCGTGTATAACCGAAATCCCTCCGTGCAACTGTATCCTCTTTAACTGAACCCTCGTGCAACTCACCCCTCTATGCGACACCCCCCCCTCAAAACACATGTAATAACATTATTTTTAAATTTAATAAAATTTTAAAAATTTAATTAAGAATTAAAAATAACACATCTGCTAGTTAATTCTATGTCAAGTAAAAATTTAATTCTATAGTTAATTTTCAATTAATCTATTTAATACTTTCTAGCAATGTCCATTTTAAGCTTATACGCAAATATCTTTTCTCAAATATCTTTTCGCAAAAAAAAAAATTCGCAAATCTCGTAAACTAAAGAAGTAATTACCCTATTCAAATGAATTACTCGTTCTATTAATGAAACCCATGAATCCTAATCACCACTAAAGTCATACACGTTCCTCTTGGAAAAGAGTGTGATGATCTGTAGGCCGCAAATAAAACAGGATGGAACATAAAGTCGTAGAAATGGAATGCCATCTGAGGGAGCTCTGAATCTCTTTGAAAAGGTGTAGAGCTTCTATAGAAGTATTACCTAGATGCGAGAGGATACTCACACTCTTTGAAAAGGTGTATACAAGGTCCAGAATAGCACAGAAAGGAATCTCTTTGAAACGGCGTATACAAGGTCCAGAAATACACGGGAAGGAACATAAAGTGGGCAATATGGTAGGTACTACTCTACTTACGGCTCCAATGTTTTATGTTGTTGTTTATTTTCCAGAGGCACTTCATATGGAAGGGGTCGTCGTAGAAACTTCAAATGGGGCTCATTCGATTGGAAATCGAGAGTTCTAGTGCCCTTTTTAATAGTCGAAAATGATTGGAGGGCAACTAACCCCCCCCCCACGCCCAGAAACTTCAAAACAGTCTCATTCAATTGAAAATTAAAGACATTGTGCCATTTTTGATAATCGAAAGTGAGTGGATGGTAACTAGCCCCCCCCCACACCCATAAGTTCCCCAAACCCAGCCAATGAAACTTTTGAGTTAGCCATTTTTTTCAGTGCAGTTGATTTCCGGATAGAAAATATATTTTTGAAGAGGACACTTCCCCACAACCCTCAGGGCAAGGGTTTTAAGTTATGCCCTGGGGGCATATAAGGTTTTTATAGAAGGCGTTGTCGTAGAAACTTCAAAACAGGTTCATTCGATTGGAAATTAAAGGGCTAGTGCCCTTTTTAATATTCGAAAGTACTTGGAGTGCAACTAGCCCCCCCCCCCCCCACCCCCATCATTCCCCCCAACAAATACACACAAAATTTTCATATATCCATTTTGTTCAGCGTAGTTGATTTCCAGATAGAAAAAATGTTTTTGAGGAGGACACTCCCCCACAACCCTCAGGGCAAGGGTTTTAAGTTATGCCCTGGGGGCATATAAGGTTTTTATAGAAAATGTTGTCGTAGAAACTTCAAAAAAGGCCCATTCAATTAGAAATTCATAGGGCTAGTGCCCTTTTTAATAGTCGAAAGTGATTGGAGGGCAACTAGCCCCCCCCCCCTACGCCCATCATTTCCCCAAACATATCCAATCAAAAATTTTGTGATAGCCATTTTGTTCAGCGTAGTGGATTTCCAGATAGTAAATATGTTTTTGAGGAGAAAACTCCCCCACAACCCTCAGGGCAAGGGTTTTAAGTTATGCCCTGGGGGCATATAAGGTTTTTATAGAAGGCATTCTTGTAGAAACTTCAAAAAAGGCCCATTCAATTGGAAATTCAAAGGGATAGTGCCCTTTTTAATAGTCGAAAGTGATTGGAGGGCAACTAGCCCCCCCCCCTCCCTCCCCCTACGCCCATCATTCGCCCAAACACATTCAATCAAAGTTTTGAGATAGCCATTTTTTTCAGCGTAGTTGATTTCCAGATAGAATATATTTTTTCTATCTGGCCACCTTTTCCCCAAACACATCCAATCAAAATTTTGAGACAGCCATTTTATTAAACTTAGTTTTAAGGTCTGGAAATTAAATCTTTGAGAATGACAACTCCCCCAGAACCCTCAGGGCAAGGGTTGTAATTTAAGGATTCTCCGAATCTTTCATAGTATTTTTTATGGAAGGGATGCTCGTATAAATTTTAGAGAGGGCTCACTTGATTGGAAATTGAAAGTTCTTGTTCACTTTTTAAGAGTCAAAAGAGATTGGAGGGCAACTAGCCCTCCCCCTCCTCCACGCCCTAAATGCATCTGATAAAAATTTTGTTAAAAATAGTTGAAAGGTTAAGTAACAAAACTCTGGCGTCGACAAAACCCCCCAGGGCACGGGGGCAGGAAGGGATTCTCGTATAAACTTCAGAGAGGGATCATTTGATTGGAAATTGGAAGTTGTAGTCCAGTTCTTACGAGTCAAAATCGATCGAAGGGCAACTGACCCCCCAAGCCCTTTTCCCCTACCCCTCCCTTTGAACTAATTCTGTTTATACCTGAAGGCCCAATGAGAGTTAGAATGTTTTGGTATTAACACACACCTATTAGGCATCTGCTCTCCTCCCTAACAAGGAAAGAAACATAGAGTGTAAGGCAGTGGCGGATGCAGGGGAGGGGCGAGGGGGTGCCCACCTAACGTAGTCTAAAGTAATGTAATTTACTTAATTAACACAAGATTGTGTTAATTAAACTTGCTCCTAACCCAAGTTTTCGGATCAACCTTTTTTGCCCCCCCCCCCCCTTTAAAAAATCTTGGATCCGCCCCTGGTGTAAGGGCACTATAAATTTTAATTTGTAATTCAATGAACCCCGTTCCACAGTTTATGCGACCACCTCTTCCACATAAAGTGCCCCTGGAAAAATAAATAAGTATTAATTCATTGAACCCTTATGGCTCTTTACTTAGGTAACGCTATGTCATTGCTTCTGACCTAAAAAGTTGAGTAGAAATTTCAGCTTCCATTTTTATGAATATCCAAAGTTGTTCGAGGGGAGTCTGTTTTGGGAGCATATTCCACGGCTGGGGAGTTTCTGCTGGGGGGAATTTAACGCGGGGAACCTATCAGCAGGAAAAGAAAATGTTCTTTGAGGGGGGAGGAATTTCCCAGGGGTGGGTTTTCCAAATGTGAATTATTGAGGGGGGGGACGACTAAACTCATTCGATAATATTCTAAATTTTACATCTGATAGTAACGGGAATAAAGAATCAACAGAAATGTCAGAGATAGCACTTAAGGTTCCTTTAGACGATTTTGTTCGTGTCTTTTGAAAAAAGACATTTTCAAAAGACAGATTAATTTCATTTGTTTTACTTTCTCTGTGACTGCTCAATTGTGCATTTGAGGGGGGAGACTTCCCCCCACCACTGTCTCCGCTAAGGCTTCAGTTTTTATCTCAAGGCTTAAAAATGAACGCAATACGATAAAAGTATAACTCAAAATAACATATATGGAATAATATATGCACATAAGACGGAACAATTAATCAAAATTGCATATTATGAGTTGAGCTTCACCCAAATGATGGGCCAGGGGGATCACCATTCCGCAATCTATGAAATCAATCCTGCAATAACTGAAAATATAAAGTATTTTTGACTGTTTTAGCGTCTTCCACAACTCAAACGGTCCAACATCCTACAGCCCAAAGAGTCTGTCTAATCTCCTAAATCGGGAACGGAGGAGATAAGTGAAGTTCCGGCCCGTGATTGGATGAGTCTCCAACATCACCCTCCCCCTCTCCTACTGTGTACGCTAAAGTTTTCTTCCTTCTGCAAACTACGCCGCCCCCACCCCAAAGACTTTGATAAGGTAAAGTTTTGTATGGGAAGAACGCATAGTAAATCTATTATAATTATACAATTATAAGGTTAAAATATATACTCTGTGATAGATGCAAAATTGCTTTGGCACACAAAATCCTATTAAGGTCAATTCCAAACAGTCGTGATCCCTTTGTGTCACCAAGTGAAATGATCAAAACACCCTTATTGGACCTATTTTTTCAATCCATTCATTGTTGCCAATCGCTGTCCACAAGTTATGCAAGCTGTCTATTGTTCATATATAAGGTTTTTAACAAAGAGATAATTGTATAGACTTTGAAAAAATCCTCATTCGATTTAAATTGAAAGTTCTAGATCCATTTTTTAAAGTAAAAAATAATAGGACAATAAGCAACCCCCCCCCCCCATGCAATAAAAACTTGAAACTTTTTGCAATCAAAAACGAACAAAAATTAATTTAAAAAAAACTTTACTAAAAATAAGTTTTTCAAAGAAAAGTAAAGACCATTTTAAACTTAAGCTCAGGAGATATGAATTAAATAAATTAAATTAAATAAACAATCATAGCAAAAAACATACAAAAAGTAATAATATGAATGAATAAATAGATTTTAAAGCGAGTAATGCTTAGATTGAATATGAAAATCAAGCTCAAAACGAAAAAAATATAGTTTGTTATTAAAGTATAAATGAAACTTAAAACGAACAGAAATTAAATAAACAATCAATGCGAACAAACATACAATATATATTAATGTAAATGAATAAATAAATCCAATCAAATGACCCAATTGTACCGTCACGTGTCCAGAAGTTTGAAGGCCTAATTAAAGCGAGTAGAAAACCAATGACAGGATTTTGCATTCCGAAAAGGGTTGAAAGCATCTTAGAAACAAATGAGAAATGGGGGTGTCAAAACACCCTCCAATCCAAATCAAATGACCCAATTGCACCGTCACGTGTCCAGAAGTTTGAAGGCCTAATTAAAGCGAGTAGAAAACCAATGACTGGATTTTGCATTCCGAAAAGGGCTGAAAGCATCTTAGAAACAAATGAGAAATGGGGGTATCAAAACACCCTCCAATCCAAATCAAATGACCCAATTGCACCGTCACGTGTCCAGAAGTTTGAAGGCCTAATTAAAGGAAGTAGAAAACCAATGACAGGATTTTGCATTCCGAAAAGGGTTAAAAGTATCTTAGAAACATGAGAAATGGGGTGCCAAAACACCCTCCAATCCAAATCAAATGACCCAATTGCACCGTCACGTGTCCAGAAGTTTGAAGGCCTAATTAAAGGAAGTAGAAAACCAATGACAGGATTTTGCATTCCGAAAAGGGTTGAAAGCATCTTAGAAACAAATGAGAAATGGGGGTGTCAAAACACCCTCCAATCCAAATCAAATGACCCAATTGCACCGTCACGTGTCCAGAAGTTTGAAGGCCTAATTAAAGGAAGTAGAAAACCAATGACAGGATTTTGCATTCCGAAAAGGGTTAAAAGTATCTTATAAACATGAGAAATGGGGGTGCCAAAACACCCTCCAATCCATATCAAATGATACGATTGTACTGACACGTGTCCAAAAGTTTGAAGGCCTAGTTAAAGCGAGTAGAAAAACCAATGACAGGATTTTGCATTCCGAAAAGGGTTGAAAGCATCATAGAAAAAATGAGAAATTGGGGTGCCAAAACACTCTCCAATCCAAATCAAATGACCCAATTGGACCGTCACGTGTCCAGAAGTTTGAAGGCCTAATTAAAGGAAGTAGAAAACCAATGACAGGTCTTTGCATTCCGAAAGGGGTTGAAAGCATCTTAGAAACAAATGAGAAATTGGGGTGCCAAAACACCCTCCAATCCAAATCAAATGACCCAATTGCACCGGCACGTGTCCAGAAGTTAGAAGGCCTAATTAAAGCTAGTAGAAAACCAATGACAGGATTTTGCATTCCGAAATGGGTTGAAAGCATCTTAGAAACAAATGAGAAATGGGGGTATCAAAACACCCTCCAATCCAAATCAAATGACCCAATTGCACCGTCACGTGTCCAGAAGTTTGAAGGCCTAATTAAAGGAAGTAGAAAACCAATGACAGGATTGTGCATTCCGAAAGGGGTTAAAAGTATCTTATAAACATGAGAAATGGGGGTGACAAAACACCCTCCAATCCAAATCAAATGACACAATTGCACCGTCACGTGTACAGAAGTTTGAAGGCCTAATTAAAGGAAGTAGAAAACCAATGACAGGATTTTGCATTCCGAAAAGGGTTAAAAGTATCTTAGAAACATGAGAAATGGGGGTGCCAAAACACCCTCCAATCCAAATCAAATGACCCAATTGCACCGTCACGAGTCCAGAAGTTTGAAGGCCTAATTAAAGGAAGTAGAAAACCAATGACAGGATTTTGCATTCCGAAAAGGGTTAAAAGTATCTTAGAAACATGAGAAATGGGGGTGCCAAAACACCCTCCAATCCAAATCAAATGACCCAATTGTACCGTCACGTGTCCAGAAGTTTGAAGGCCTAATTAAATGAAGTAGAAAACCACTGACAGGATTTGGCATTCCGAAAAGGGTTGAAAGCATCTTAGAAACAAATGAGAAATGGGGGTGTCAAAACACCCTCCAATCCAAATCAAAAGACCCAATTGCACCGTCTCGTGTCCAGAAGTTTGAAGGCCTAATTAAAGGAAGTAGAAAACCAATGACAGGATTTTGCATTCCGAAAAGGGTTAAAAGTATCTTAGAAACATGAGAAATGGGGGTGCCAAAACACCCTCCAATCCAAATCAAATGACACAATTGTACCGTCACGTGTCCAGACGTTTGAAGGCCTAATTAAATGAAGAAGAAAACCAATGACAGGATTTGGCATTCCGAAAAGGGTTGAAAGCATCTTAGAAACAAATGAGAAATGGGGGTGCCAAAACACCCTCCAATCCAAATCAAATGATACGATTGTACTGACACGTGTCCAAAAGTTTGAAGGCCTAGTTAAAGCGAGTAGAAAAACCAATGACAGGATTTTGCATTCCGAAAAGGGTTGAAAGCATCATAGAAAAAAATGAGAAATTGGGGTGCCAAAACACTCTCCAATCCAAATCAAATGACCCAATTGTACCGTCACGTGTCCAGAAGTTTGAAGGCCTAATTAAAGGAAGTAGAAAACCAATGACAAGACTTTGCATTCCGAAAGGGGTTGAAAGCATCTTAGAAACAAATGAGACATGGGGGTGCCAAAACACACTCCAATCCAAATCAAATGACCCAATTGCACCGTCACGTGTCCAGAAGTTTGAAGGCCTAATTAGAGGAAGTAGAAAACCAATGACAGGATTTTGCATTCCGAAAAGGGTTGAAAGCATCTTAGAAACAAATGAGAAATAGGGGTGCCAAAACACCCTCAATCCAAATCAAATGACCCAATTGTACCGCCACGTGTCCAGAAGTTTGAAGGCCTAATTAAAGGAAGTAGAAAACCAATGACAGGATTTTGCATTCCGAAAAGGGTTGAAAGCATCTTAGAAACAAATGAGAAATGGGGGTGCCAAAACACCCTCCAATCCAAATCAAATGATACGATTGTACCGTCACGTGTCCAGAAGTTTGAAGGCCTAATTAAAGCAAGTAGAAAACCAATGACAGGATTTTGTACTCCGAAAAGGGTTGAAAGCATCATAGAAACAAAAGAGAAATGGGGGGGGGGGGGGGTGCCAAAACACCCACCAAACCAAATCAAATTATACGATTGTACCGTCACGTGTCCAGAAGTTTTAAGGCCTAATAAAAGAAAGTAGAAAACCAATGACAGGATTTTGTATTCCGAAAAGGGTTAAAAGCATCATAGAAACAAACGAGAAATGGGGGGTCCGAAACAGCCTCCAATGCAAACCAAATCATATTTGTAACGTCACTTGTCTGAATGTTTGAAGGCCTACCGTCACGTGTTCAAAAGTTTTAAGGGCTAATTAAAGGAAGTAGAAAACCAATGACAGGATTTTGCATTCCGAAAAGGGTTAAAATTATCTTAGAAAAATGAGAAATGGGGGTGACAAAACACCCTCCAATCCAAATCAAATGACCCAATTGCACCGTCACGTGTCCAGAAGTTTGAAGGCCTAATTAAAGGAAGTAGAAAACCAATGACAGGATTTTGCATTCCGAAAAGGGTTAAAAGTATCTTAGAAACATGAGAAATGGGGGTGCCAAAACACCCTCCAATCCAAATCAAATGACCCAATTGCACCGTCACGTGTCCAGAAGTGTGAAGGCCTAATTAAAGGAAGTAGAAAACCAATGACAGGATTTTGCATTCCGAAAAGGGTTTAAAGTATCTTAGAAACATGAGAAATGGGGGTGCCAAAACACCCTCCAATCCAAATCAAATGACCCAATTGTACCGTCACGTGTCCAGAAGTTTGAAGGCCTAATTAAATGAAGTAGAAAACCAATGACAGGATTTGGCATTCCGAAAAGGGTTGAAAGCATCTTAGAAACAAATGAGAAATGGGGGTATCAAAACACCCGCCAATCCAAATCAAATGACCCAATTGCAACGACACGTGGCCAGAAGTTTGAAGGCCTAATTAAAGGAAGTAGAAAACCAATGACAGGATTTTGCATTCCGAAAAGGGTTGAAAGCATCTTAGAAACAAATGAGAAATGGGGGTGTCAAAACACACTCCAATCCAAATCAAATGACCCAATTGCACCGTCACGTGTCCAGAAGTTTGAAGGCCTAATTAAAGGAAGTAGAAAACCAATGACAGGATTTTGCATTCCGAAAAGGGTTAAAAGTATCTTAGAAACATGAGAAATGGGGGTGCCAAAACACCCTCCAATCCAAATCAAATGACCCAAGTGCACCGTCACGTGTCCAGAAGTTTGAAGGCCTAATTAAAGGAAGTAGAAAACCAATGACAGGATTTTGCATTCCGAAAAGGGTTAAAAGTATCTTAGAAACATGAGAAATGGGGGTGCCAAAACACCCTCCAATCCAAATCAAATGACCCAATTGAACCGTCACGTGTCCAGAAGTTTGAAGGCCTAATTAAAGGAAGTAGAAAACCAATGACAGGATTTTGCATTCCGAAAAGGGTTAAAAGTATCTTATAAACATGAGAAATGGGGGTGCCAAAACACCCTCCAATCCAAATCAAATGACACAATTGTACCGTCACGTGTCCAGAAGTTTGAAGGCCTAATTAAATGAAGTAGAAAACCAATGACAGGATTTGGCATTCCGAAAAGGGTTGAAAGCATCTTAGAAACAAATGAGAAATGGGGGTATCAAAACACCCTCCAATCCAAATCAAATGACCCACTTGCACCGTCACGTGTCCAGAAGTTTGAAGGCCTAATTAAAGGAAGTAGAAAACCAATGACAGGATTTTGCATTCCGAAAAGGGTTAAAAGTATCTTATAAACATGAGAAATGGGGGTGCCAAAACACCCTCCAATCCAAATCAAATGACACAATTGTACCGTCACGTGTCCAGAAGTTTGAAGGCCTAATTAAAGGAAGTAGAAAACCAATGACAGGATTTGGCATTCCGAAAAGTGTTGAAAGCATCTTAGAAAAAAATGAGAAATGGGGGTGCCAAAACACCCTCCAATCCAAATCAAATGATACGATTGTACTGACACGTGTCCAAAAGTTTGAAGGCCTAGTTAAAGCGAGTAGAAAAACCAATGACAGGATTTTGCATTCCGAAAAGGGTTGAATGCATCTTAGAAAAAAATGAGAAATTGGGGTGCAAAAACACTCAAATACAAATCAAATGACCCAATTGTACCGTCACGTGTCCAGAAGTTTGAAGGCCTAATTAAAGGAAGTAGAAAACCAATGACAAGACTTTGCATTCCGAAACGGGTTGAAAGCATCTTAGAAAAAAATGAGAAATGGGGGTGACAAAACACACTCCAATCCAAATCAAATGACCCAATTGTACCGTCACGTGTCCAGAAGTTTGAAGGCCTAATTATAGGAAGTATAAAACCAATGACAGGATTTTGCATTCCGAAAAGGGTTGAAAGCATCTTAGAAACAAATGAGAAATAGGGGTGCCAAAACACCCTCAATCCAAATCAAATGACCCACTTGTACCGCCAGGTGTCCAGAAGTTTGAAGGCCTAATTAAAGGAAGTAGAAAACCAATGACAGGATTTTGCATTCCGAAAAGGGTTGAAAGCATCTTAGAAACAAATGAGAAATGGGGGTGCCAAAACACCCTCCAATCCAAATCAAATGATACGATTGTACCGTCACGTGTCCAGAAGTTTGAAGGCCTAATTAAAGGAAGTAGAAAACCAATGACAGGATTTTGTACTCCGAAAAGGGTTGAAAGCATATTATAAAAAAATGATAAATGGGGGGGGGGTGCCAAAAAACCCTCCAATCCAAATCAAATGATACGATTGTACCGTCACGTGTCCAGAAGTTTGAAGGCCTAAATAAAGCAAGTAGAAAACCAATGACAGGATCTTGCATTCCGAAAAGGGTTGAAAGCATCATAGAAACAAATGAGAAATGGGGGTGCCAAAACACCCTCCTATCCAAATCAGTTGATACGATTGTACCGTCACGTGTCCAGAAGTTTGAAGGCCTAATTAAAGCAAGTAGAAAACCAATGACAGGATTTTGTATTCCGAAAAGGGTTAAAAGCATCATAGAAAAAAACGAGAAATGGGGGGTCCGAAACAGCCTCCAATGCAAACCAAATCATATTTGTAACGTCACTTGTCTGAATGTTTGAAGGCCTACCGTCACGTGTTCAAAAGTTTTAAGGGCTAATTAAAGGAAGTAGAAAACCAATGACAGGATTTTGCATTCCGAAAAGGGTTAATAGTATCTTAGAAACATGAGACAGGGGTGTGACAAAACACCCTCCAATCCAAATCAAATGACCCAATTGCACCGTCACGTGTCCAGAAGTTTGAAGGCCTAATTAAAGGAAGTAGAAAACCAATGACAGGATTTTGCATTCCGAAAAGGGTTGAAAGTATCTTAGAAACATGAGAAATGGGGGTGCCAAAACACCCTCCAATCCAAATCAAATGACCCAATTGAACCGTCACGTGTCCAGAAGTTTGAAGGCCTAATTAAAGGAAGTAGAAAACCAATGACAGGATTTTGCATTCCGAAAAGGGTTAAAAGTATCTTAGAAACATGAGAAATGGGGGTGCCAAAACACCCTCCAATCCAAATCAAATGACCCAATTGAACCGTCACGTGTCCAGAAGTTTGAAGGCCTAATTAAATGAAGTAGAAAACCAATGACAGGATTTGGCATTCCGAAAAGGGTTGAAAGCATCTTAGAAACAAATGAGAAATGGGGGTATCAAAACACCCTCCAATCCAAATCAAATGACCCAATTGCACCGTCACGTGTCCAGAAGTTTGAAGGCCTAATTAAAGGAAGTAGAAAACCAATGACAGGATTTTGCATTCCGAAATGGGTTGAAAGTATCTTAGAAACATGAGAAATGGGGGTGTCAAAACACCCTCCAATCCAAATCAAATGACCCAATTGTACCGTCACGTGTCCAGAAGTTTGAAGGCCTAATTAAATGAAGTAGAAAACCAATGACAGGATTTGGCATTCCGAAAAGGGTTGAAAGCATCTTAGAAACAAATGAGAAATGGGGTGTCAAAACACCCTCCAATCCAAATCAAATGACCCAATTGCACCGTCACGTGTCCAGAAGTTTGAAGGCCTAATTAAAGGAAGTAGAAAACCAATGACAGGATTTTGCATTCCGAAAAGGGTTGAAAGCATCTTAGAAACAAATGAGAAATGGGGGTGTCAAAACACCCTCCAATCCAAATCAAATGACCCAATTGCACCGTCACGTGTCCAGAAGTTTGAAGGCCTAATTAAAGGAAGTAGAAAACCAATGACAGGATTTTGCATTCCGAAAAGGGTTAAAAGTATCTTAGAAACATGAGAAATGGGGGTGCCAAAACACCCTCAAATCCAAATCAAATGACCCAATTGAACCGTCACGTGTCCAGAAGTTTGAAGGCCTAATTAAAGGAAGTAGAAAACCAATGACAGGATTTTGCATTCCGAAAAGGGTTAAAAGTATCTTAGAAACATGAGAAATGGGGGTGCCAAAACACCCTCCAATCCAAATCAAATGACCCAATTGAACCGTCACGTGTCCAGAAGTTTGAAGGCCTAATTAAAGGAAGTAGAAAACCAATGACAGGATTTTGCATTCCGAAAAGGGTTAAAAGTATCTTAGAAACATGAGAAATGGGGGTGCCAAAACACCCACCAATCCAAATCAAATGACACAATTGTACCGTCACGTGTCCAGAAGTTTGAAGGCCTAATTAAATGAAGTAGAAAACCAATGACAGGATTTGGCAGTCCGAAAAGGGTTGAAAGCATCTTAGAAACAAATGAGAAATGGGGGTGCCAAAACACCCTCCAATCCAAATCAAATGACCCAATTGCACAGTCACGTGTCCAGAAGTTTGAAGGCCTAATTAAAGGAAGTAGAAAACCAATGACAGGATTTTGCATTCCGAAAAGGGTTAAAAGTATCTTAGAAACATGAGAAATGGGGGTGCCAAAACACCCTCCAATCCAAATCAAATGACACAAGTGTACCGTCACGTGTCCAGAAGTTTGAAGGCCTAATTAAATGAAGTAGAAAAACAATGACAGGATTTGGCATTCCGAAAAGGGTTGAAAGCATCTTAGAAACAAATGAGAAATTGGGGTGTCAAAACACCCTCCAATCCAAATCAAATGATACGATTGTACAGACACGTGTCCAAAAGTTTGAAGGCCTAGTTAAAGCGAGTAGAAAAACCAATGACAGGATTTTGCATTCCGAAAAGGGTTGAAAGCATCATAGAAAAAAATGAGAAATTGGGGTGCCAAAACACTCCAATCCAAATCAAATGACCCAATTGTACCGTCACGTGTCCAGAAGTTTGAAGGCCTAATTAAAGGACGTAGAAAACCAATGACACGACTTTGCATTCCGAAAGGGGTTGAAAGCATCTTAGAAACAAATGAGAAATGGGGGTGCCAAAACACTCTCCAATCCAAATCAAATGACCCAATTGTACCGTCACGTGTCCAGAAGTTTGAAGGCCTAATTAGAGGAAGTAGAAAACCAATGACTGGATTTTGCATTCCGAAAAGGGTTGAAAGCATCTTAGAAACAAATGAGAAATAGGGGTGCCAAAACACCCTCAATCCAAATCAAATGAACCAATTGTACCGCCACGTGTCCAGAAGTTTGAAGGCCTAATTAAAGGAAGTAGAAAACCAATGACAGGATTTTGCATTCCGAAAAGGGTTGAAAGCATCTTAGAAACAAATGAGAAATGGGGGTGCCAAAACACCCTCCAATCCAAATCAAATGATACGATTGTACCGTCACGTGTCCATAAGTTTGAAGGCCTAATTAAAGCAAGTAGAAAAGCAATGACAGGATTTTGTACTCCGAAAAGGGTTGAAAGCATCTTAGAAACAAATGAGAAATGGGGGGTGCCAAAACACCCTCCAATCCAAATCAAATGATACGATTGTACCGTCACGTGTCCAGAAGTTTGAAGGCCTAAATAAAGCGAGTAGAAAACCAATGACAGGATCTTGCATTCCGAAAAGGGTTGAAAGCATCATAGAAACAAATGAGAAATGGGGGTGCCAAAACACCCTCCTATCCGAATCAGTTGATACGATTATACCGTCACGTGTCCAGAAGTTTGAAGGCCTAATTAAAGCAAGTAGAAAACCAATGACAGGATTTTGTATTCCGAAAAGGGTTAAAAGCATCATAGAAACAAACGAGAAATGGGGGTCCGAAACAGCCTCCAATGCAAACCAAATCATATTTGTAACGTCACTTGTCTGAATGTTTGAAGGCCTACCGTCACGTGTTCAAAAGTTTTAAGGGCTAATTAAAGGAAGTAGAAAACCAATGACAGGATTTTGCATTCCGAAAAGGGTTAAAAGTATCTTAGAAACATGAGAAATGGGGTGCCAAAACACCCTCCAATCCAAATCAAATGACCCAATTGCACCGTCACGTGTCCAGAAGTTTGAAGGCCTAATTAAAGGAAGTAGAAAACCAATGACAGGATTTTGCATTCCGAAAAGGGTTAAAAGTATCTTAGAAACATGAGAAATGGGGGTGCCAAAACACCCTCCAATCCAAATCAAATGACCCAATTGCACCGTCACGTGTCCAGAAGTTTGAAGGCCTAATTAAAGGAAGTAGAAAACCAATGACAGGATTTTGTATTCCGAAAAGGGTTAAAAGTATCTTAGAAACATGAGAAATGGGGGTGCCAAAACACCCTCCAATCCAAATCAAATGACACAATTGTACCGTCACGTGTCCAGAAGTTTGAAGGCCTAATTAAATGCAGTAGAAAACCAATGACAGGATTTGGCATTCCGAAAAGGGTTGAAAGCATCTTAGAAACAAATGAGAAATGGGGGTATCAAAACACCCTCCAATCCAAATCAAATGACCCAATTGCACCGTCACGTGTCCAGAAGTTTGAAGGCCTAATTAAAGGAAGTAGAAAACCAATGACAGGATTTTGCATTCCGAAAAGGGTTAAAAGTATCTTAGAAACATGAGAAATGGGGGTGCCAAAACACCCTCCAATCCAAATCAAATGACACAATTGTACCGTCACGTGTCCAGAAGTTTGAAGGCCTAATTAGAGGAAGTAGAAAACCAATGACTGGATTTTGCATTCCGAAAAGGGTTGAAAGCATCTTAGAAACAAATGAGAAATGGGGGTGCCAAAACACCCTCAATCCAAATCAAATGACCCAATTGTACCGCCACATGTCCAGAAGTTTGAAGGCCTAATTAAAGGAAGTAGAAAAGCAATGACAGGATTTTGCATTCCGAAAAGGGTTGAAAGTATCTTAGAAACAAATGAGAAATGGGGGGGGGGGGGGGTGCCAAAACACCCTCCAATCCAAATCAAATGATACGATTGTACCGTCACGTGTCCAGAAGTTTGAAGGCCTAAATAAAGCGAGTAGAAAACCAATGACAGGATCTTGCATTCCGAAAAGGGTTGAAAGCATCATAGAAACAAATGAGAAATGGGGGTGCCAAAACACCCTCCTATCCGAATCAGTTGATACGATTATACCGTCACATGTCCAGAAGTTTGAAGGCCTAATTAAAGCAAGTAGAAAACCAATGACAGGATTTTGTATTCCGAAAAGGGTTAAAAGCATCATAGAAGCAAACGAGAAATGGGGGGTCCGAAACAGCCTCCAATGCAAACCAAATCATATTTGTAACGTCACTTGTCTGAATGTTTGAAGGCCTACCGTCACGTGTACAAAAGTTTTAAGGGCTAATTAAAGCCAGCAGAAAACCAATGACAGGATTTTGCATTCCGAAAAAGGTTGAAAGCATCATAGAAACAAATAAGAAAGGGGGGGGTGTGCCAAAACACCCTCCAACCAAAATCAAATGACCCAATTGTACCGTCACGTGTCCAGAAGTTTGAAGGCCTAATTAAAGCATCATACCGTCCAATCTAAATCAAATGACCCAATGGTACCGTCACGTGTCCAGAAGTTTGGAGGCCTAATTAAAGCAATTAGAAACCAATAACAGGATTCTGCATTCCGAAAAGGGTTGAAAGCATCATAGAAACAAATAAGAAAAGGGGTTGCCAAAAAACCCTCTAATCCAAATCAATTGATACGATTGTACCGTCACTTGTCCAGAAGCTTGAAGGCCTTATTAAAGCAACCAATGACAGGATTTTGCATTCCGAAAAGGATTGAAAGTAGCATAGAAACAAATAAGAAATGGGGGCTCCGAAACAGCCTCCAATGCAAACCAAATGACACATTTGTACTATCACTTGTCCAAACGTTTGAAGGCCTAATTAAGAAAAGTAGAAAACCAATGGCAGAAGACCAATGACACTATTTTATATTCCGGAAAAGGTTGAAAACAGCATAGAAACAAATGAGAAATGGGGGTACCAAAACGCCCTCTAATTCAAAAATTGAATGAAATAATTGTACCATCACTTGTCCAGAGGTTTGAAGGCCTGATCAAGGAAAGTAGAGAACCAGTGACAGAATTTTGTATTCCGAAAAAGGTTAAAAGCATCATCGAAACAAATGAGCAACGGGGCTGCCAGATACTCTCCAATTAGCCTCCATTTCAATACCCTCCAATAAAAAAAACTCCTGTAAAAACTACAAATGAATGTGCATTGTCAGTTTAGTATAGATAAGATAAGATAGATAAGATTTATTGCAAAAAGCCTGTGGGCCATAGCAACACACAATACAATCTACAAACCAAAACTCAGGAGCAAAATACAACTTTAGATAGTAAAAATCAAAAAAGGAAAAAAGAACGAATAACAAAACGACAAAAAAAGAAACACACCAAGGTTCGACTTAAACCAACAAACACCATATAATAAAATTCAAATCATAAAAATAGTAACAGGCTATCCCCTCAAACATGATTCCCTATGTTTAGTCCCTAAACGAAGAAACTTACACAACTGTTTAATAGCACATGCGTTCCTCTCAGCTTTTCGCTCAATTTACTAATGTCCACTCCCAAACAGTTATCCAAGGTAGTCAGTCCGAAAATTAGACAGCTCTTCACATTTGGACACAAAATTAAACAACTTCTCATTCATCAATCTACCCATTGGGCAAAGGTAAAGGCCAACCATCAGCTAAAACTTTCCCGTAAATTTCCGTCTCTCACCTAAATTCAAACAATCCCCTCTTACCAACAACAAATTCTTCAAATCCTCTTTATTCAACCCAAATTTAAGATAACCCCCCCCCCCAACCGTCTTTAGCTTGGGAGTAAAGCTTCAAAGACATAGATTGGTCCTTATGAGCTTGCCACTCCTGGATTTCATGGTCATTTAGAGTTCGCTGGACTTCCTTCCATACTGACGCGGCTTCACTCATAAGGCCTTTTCCTTCATTGCACACCTCTAACATGCTGCAGAGGACCTCCATTTGCTTAACCTGATTCCGCTAAGAATAACGTCTACCGTCCTTCAAGCTCTCCAAATAAGCTGGCTTAAAAAGTCGAACTCTAGGTAGCCGAGTTATCTTCTCCCTGAATTTTACCAATCTAACCAGTCTAACAGTCCTTAAAAGGAAAAGACCCAAATCTCCTTTCAGTACCGCTGAATTAAATGAATCCTTCAAGCCTAGAATTCTCTCAAAATATCTTAGCTGAACTACTTCTATCTTAGCTCCTTTAGCAAAACACCAAACCTCAGAGCCCCAATGTAGACTAGAAGCTACCTTTGTCTGGATAACTTTTCTGGATCCTCATGTCGGATAGCTGATTTAAATTACTTCTCAAAAGCATATTTATTATCCTATTACCCCTTAAATTACAATCTTCTACATGACTAGACATCTCCCTTAATGTACTGCACGTAACATTCAATTAAACCAATTTATGTTTCGCCTTTAAAACCTTTCCTCCAAAAATGAATGAGACCTCTCAATTAGCCCATTATGCGCTCTTGACTACGATGGGGGAAGATCTCGTACTGTAGAAATCACAATCTCTGTTTTCTAAATAATTTTTATTATGTCTCATTAATTATGAAGATTCTTTCTACTATCCGCCACTTGTTCTATGTCATCCACGAATAGCATGCATGATAGCCTAAACCAATCCAAAGATACATAAGGGGCTCCATTATTTTTCATAAACCTATCTAAATCATTAACAAACAAGGAGAAAAGCTTAGGAGATAAGGTATATCCTTGTTTCACGCCCACATGAGACGTAACCAGCCTAGAAAAGTACGTATGCTCATATTTATATCTTAAAATCTGAATAATTTATAATTTTTTTAAATGAAAGTGGAAACATAAATATTTTGTTCAGTAAAGTGCAAATTATGTTCTGGCCTTGAGAATGCAATGGGCCTGTGAACCCTAATCATGTTAATTTCTGCTCCTTTTGAGTTTGACTCTGTTATTTATCGTAATTTCTGTTCGTTTTGTGTTTCGTTTATGTATTGATGCTGATTTGTGGTGGTGCTACGCTTGGTAGATTGTTTGATTTTATTCTTGCCCTTTTTTGCTTTAATGGAGCTCTTTACTTTTCCTTGAAAAACTTATTTTGTTGAAAAAGTTTTTTTAAATTAATTTATTTTCGTTTTTTCACATAGTCTTTTTTCCGGGGAAAAAATTGGAAGATGGCTTTGATTTAGGATTAGAAGGTTCCTTTTGATTTAATTCAACATCTGCCTAATTATTCTTTGAAAGCATCATCTTGATACCCTTATATTGTATAGTAGCAGTAGTAGCATTAGCAGGATTATGCACACATCACCTTTGGTTGTATTTTCAACATCTCCTTCAACACGCCAAGTTCCAACTTGATACCCAAATCAATTCTTAAGATACGCTCTTTTGACCATCTAAATGCACATAGCGTCTTTTGTTAGTTCGAATTTGTCATTAATATTCTCTCAAATGTTCAAACAGTTCGTGGTAACGAACTGTGTAAGTAAGGAGCGACCCGGCTCAATACTAACCAAAACTCTAAAAACCGGAATTTTTGATACCAATAGATATATCAAAAGAATCAGCTTATTATGCTGATTTCAAATATATAAGTTTCATTAAGTTTAGTCTTACCCATTAAAGGCTACGAGCCTAAAAATATTTGCCTGACTTTCGAAAAAAAAAGGGGAAACATTCCCTAAAAGTCATATAATCTTAATGAAAATCATACGGTCAGATTCAGCGTATCAGAAAACCGTACTGTAGAGGTTTTAAGCTCCGATCTGCAAAAATGTGGAATTTTGTATTTTTTGCCTGAAGAAAGATCACGGATGCGTGTTTATTTTAATTTTTTTAGGGGTGATCGTATTGATCCAGTGGTCCTAGACTATCGTGAGAGGGCTCATTTGAACAGAAATTAAAAGTTCTAGTGCCCTTTTTAAGTGACCAAAAAAATTGGAGGGCAACTAGGCCCCCTTCTTCACCTATTTTTTCCAAAATCGTCTAATCAAAATTTTGATATAACCATTTTGTTCATCATAATTGAAGGGCGCAATAACTGTGCCTTTGGATATAACATGACCCCCCCCCCCACAGCCCCAGGGAAAAGGTCTTTAAGTTACAAAATTTCCCCATTGTTTACGCATAGTAGGGAAGTATGTAGGCTATAAATTTTCACATCGTCAGGGGGGCAAATTTTCTGCCGGGAGTTTTTCTTCGGGGGAATTTTCCATGGCGGGGGGGGGGAGTTTCCAGGGGGTGAACTTAACAGGGGGAAATTATGCACTGTGGGAATTTGCCAGAAATATGTCTTGCTTTCTCTTTTCCGTCTCAACTTATGCAGGAAATATATGAAATTATTGGTCATTGCAGTAAACTCGAGATTTTGCTAATGATAGGACTCCATCCCATTATACACCCTTCGTGCTTGCCTCTGTAAGGCTCAAACATTGTGTAATAGCTGTCCCAGGTTGAATCAAGGCCACATTCCAGGCATTTTTCATGGGAAAGAAGCTTAATTTTCAGGTTTTCATATTTTCAATTTTAAGGTAGTGTTTTTCAATCAGTTTTAGCTGCTCCCTAAAGAATAATTGCGCGTTAAAGATGCACTTTAAGTATAAAACTACCGCGCCATAAAAGTTTGACCTATCTGTAATAATTAAGCTTATGCGAAGTTGTGCATAAGGAGACAATTTTAGGGCGCACCCAATATCTATATTTTGTTGCGAGGGGTGCCAAAGATGTCAGTATCAGTGAGACATTAAAAATAAAATGGACATATTACATATGTTTTTGTGAACGTCGCAATAGAATCAGATTTTGCACAATGCACCAGCTCCTTGACACCTTCCTTCTTCATAAAATAATTTTTCTTGAAATTCAAAGCGCGTTGGTTTACCCTAGAGGTGGGGAGTATAAAGTTTATATTGCCTTTTTTGACGCATTGTTCTGGCAGTGAAAAACACCCACTCTCTGCCTCGAACAGGGGCGCCAATTTACTAAAATGTAGCGACAAGTTTTACAATTTTTTTTTTTTTTTAAAGATACAAAAAAACGTATTTTGTTTTATTCCTCCCATGTCTATCGATTTTTTCTTTAATGAGCAAAAATATATAACAGTTGTATCTATACCATCTATATTTGCCCTGGGGTTGGAAATGGCCAGGTACTAGAAAGATTGCACTCTACCCCTTGGATCTCCGCGAAGAGGCTATATATAAGGTGATGCATCAGGTTAAGAAGTGTCTGAATGTAATGGAGACTTAGTAAAATTGTAGTATGAGACTGCAGCTTTTAAATATAGTGTACATAATAAGAAATGATTCCTTGACTAATTCTTTTTTCTAATTCAAAAATTTAAATTACTTTCTGAGTATACTAGTACCACCGACAACTCACCGCATTACCAGGTCGTATAAGGACACCACAGCTACTCTTCACAAACCCAAACTCTGCTCATAGCTCTACTCTTTGTTCCTTCCTGTGAATCTCCTACTTCCATTAAGTATTTCTTTTGACCTCTCCCATCCCATTTGAGGATGCCCTGGGGAATTTTCGATTGTCCCCAGATAGGATTTGAAAAAGTACCTACTTTGGCAGTAATCTGATAAACGTGACGTAACAAGATTAACCTTTGACCTAACCACCTTGCGATGCGCGACGAATTATAAAAAGTGTGAAGCCATGCAAGTATGATTGAGCCACATTTTTGGTAGAGCTTATTGTTTGATATATTTTCATTTAAGCGAGTGCTCAAAACTAACCTTTGACAATTTCTTTTGAAAATACCTTGCATGCCTTCCTCAACTTTTCGATGCATCCACGATTCAGAGCCGTGCTTGACCGCTGTTGTTACCATGGATTCTAGTATCCTAGTCTTAGTTCTAAGAGTCGTATTCTTTTCTGCCAATTTTCTTTCCAATGCAGAAAACCGCCCTGTGCCTCAGCTATTCTGCTTTTTACACCATTGCTGCATGCCCACTATACCTATGTAAGTGAAGCTATTCAGACCATCAATTTTCTAGCTATCTGGCGCCATCTCTTCATCCTTGTTTACTCCTAGGATCACTCAGTCCTAGCCGGGTGGTTGGCGCGCTGGGTTTTGGTATCCTTTTTTCTTGGGGCAGGGGTTCAGTTCCTGGTGTGGCCGGTTATTTGGTTTGGGACGGAGGTCAGTGGCGTGATTCCGTAAGCTCAGCCAGAGTCGACCCAGCTCTGAATCGGTACCTGGAGAAATCTGGAGTAGGTAAACAGGAAGGGTGTGCGAAAGCACAGGATGACTGGCCCCCAACCCCCAATTGCACTTCCTGGCTGAAGGGCCTCGAAACGGAGATCAGCGCCGCCGGTTGGGACTTTAAGGGTCTAGCGCCGTACCTTTAACCTAACCTCACAGTCACTATCCACCTCCCGACGTGTTAAAACGTAATAACTGATACTCTCTTTGACAATATTCAGTTAAATTCTTTGACCCAGTTTCTCTCAGAGATCTATATGTTAAGATGTCCTCAGTGCCGATTAAGAATTACTAGAAATACAGTGCAATGCAGTAGTTGCAAGTGCCACTACCATGCTGGACGTGACTAATTTGCAGGTATTGAAATATTAGAGTGGAAAAGTGGCTGGCTATGTTTGGACTGCATTTCAAAACAAGAACCATCTGTAAGTAGTCCCATTCTTTCCTCGCCTTCTACTTTGGTATTGTCACCGCAACTTACTCCAAGATCTAGAAGACAGATGTCAACTGATAGCTTTATAGACATATTGAATGACAATAGGCTTACCCCTAAATCCATACAATCAGTTGCCAGTCCAAGTCCGATACCGCTTGTCAAACTGATTGTTTAGCTCTATTAGGTTCTCCTAGAAGTAAAGCTGAAATTGAAGCCCCAAATATGCGTCAGACAACCCCTCTCCAGTTCATACTAAAGATGCTTTTTGCCAGTCAGACCTTACAAACGCTGAAGCGGAATTCAGTAAACTAAGTGCCTCAGCACAGACAGACTGTGACTCCAACCCACCCTGCTGCCTTCCCCTTCCCTCCCTCCCAGTGTCCAGAACCAAATTGCAGTCTAATAGCCTTAAAAAAAGAAATAGAGAGTATTATTATTGAAATGTCTAAATTTGGTGCTTCAGATAATATCTAAACTCGTGAAACTAATAAATCCCAGGAGACTACAATATACGTTGATCTAGAGACAAATTTTGCAAGAAATAAATCTGACGAAAAAATTAGTGATACAAACAAAAATCTAAAAGATATTCATGGATTCATTATTAAGGAATCAAGGAAGTGCAACGACCAAAATTTCAATGATACACGTTTTGATAAGAGTGGGTCCCTGGAGACCAAAAGACAAACCTGTGTATTTAAAGGATTATATTTTTCCGGTCACGCAACTGGAAATGCAGCCATTGACCCAATTTATAATAAAAGTGAATTAAAGGCGAACATTAAACCGATGGAGAAGATGACTTGTGTTAACAGCTGTGTTTACAAATATTCCAGTGATTTTGACGACGTTAGCGACAATTCCGAGATAAGGAATGTTGCTTTTAAATTTCATCTGAATAATAAGTGTAATAGAGGTTTTTCTTGTATGTTTGTCCATTCGTGTATACATTTTTTAAATTCAGACTCCTGTCAAAACCTCAACTGTAATCTTCCCACCTTAGACCCTGCTAAAAATGTAACAGTGGAGTGTGTTTTAGTCTTAAGTATTCATTCTTACACATCCGTAAATCTCCCTTGCATCAGAGTCCCCGTTTTTTAGCCCCAAGTTTTCCCCAAAAATACCGGAAAAACACCAGTTTTTTCTCTAACAAAGCCGAATTCTCCACGCCAAACTATAGTTCCTCCCTTCAAAGACTTTCGACGTCAATCACTAACCCATGTTTCATCCCTCGCAAGGAAAGTCCACTCTTTAGACCGAACCTCCTCCCATGTACAACCTATGTCTACAAATCAAACCCACCCTTTCAAAATTATCCCTTCCCTCTCTATGTCCCCCCTCACCCCCCCCCCCCCCCCACTTTATCCCCAGGAAAACACTACTACCTTATATACCTCCCGTCCCTCATCACATAAGAATTACCCAGGTGTGAATTATTTGTAACCAAATACAAGTTGTCTTACTGATCCACTTTTCCCCCCCCCCAAAACTGTCCCCCCCTTACAGAAAACAAACATCCACCCACAACTACCCACAACAACCCACCTTCAAAATAATAAATCTAAGTCGTGTGAAAAATATTGTGACGCTTCAAGATATAATTCCCCTAAAAGGTATCTAAGTATTGCCGAAAGCTTGAACTTAGACAAACCTAAGGAAGTAAACATAACTGCGGGATTGTTGGATCTCGACGTTATTTCCATCAGGGAGGTTCACAGCAAAAATCCATCTTTACTAAATTTAAATGGTTACCATAAATTTATCAAACTAAGGCCCCATGACCATCCTCTGGGGAAAAAAGGGGACAGTGTACTGCTGTTCGTTAGAAAATATTTATGCCCAAGACCAATTCCTACACCAGATTTTAACGAGTTTGAAGAAATTATTTGGATATGTATTAGACCAAAGGTTTAGCCCCGTCCATGAAATATTATTCTGGCTGGACTTTTCTATTTTGTTCCCAATCAAAACAGAATTTTATAGAAAAACTAAATGGCAGCATTGATCGAAATCAACTAAAATATCCTTACGCCGGGTTCTTTTTATTAGGGGATAAAAATGATTTATCTTTAGACTCAACTTGCCGTAATTTTAATCTCAAACAAATCGTATAAAACAATACTATAAAAAACCAACTCTGCTTCCTGCACTTGACCTTAGCTACCATTATTCAATTAGAATTATCCCAAATATTGAGGCCAAACACAACTATAAGGTTACTGAAATTTGCTCCAGACCAGTAACAGATAAAGGCTTATCGGAATTCGGAAATTGGATTACAAGCAAAACTTGGAGCGAAATTATAAATGCAGAAGATGTTAATGACAAAGTCTTACGACTCCATAGACTCCTAACTAAAAACTACATTGGATCATTCCCGGTAAAAAAGACCAAAAAATGTTCCACCGACAAACCGTTCTTCAATCATAACCTTAAAAAAATAATTCTGGAAAAAAATAACCGCCTTAAAGAAAGAAAAATTCTAGAGGCCAACAGATTAAGGAAAAGTTTAAAGAAGCAACTTCGTAGGGCTGCATCAAACTTCTACAAGAACAAAATAAATCACTTACGAAGTACCAATCCAAAAAAATGGTACGAGGAAATAAACAGATGGTACGAGGAAAAATGGTACGAGGAAAATATGTGTGGCAAAGAACCTAAACAACTAAACTTTAACCTAAATGAGCCTCCTATAAAATCCACGAACGACTTAAACCATCACCTTAGTTTGATTTCCCTACGTTAACTACCGCTAAATTTAAAATGAATTTTTTCCTAAACATCTTAAAAGAGTTGTAAAAAATTCACAAAATCAGATATCACAAATAAAATCCAAAAATTAAAATGTAACACTATCTGCCGTGTGGATATTATACTCAAAAACAAACAAGCTGTTTCCAGTGAAACCTCAAACCTGCTGCTAGGTATTTTCATCGAAAACCCGAATCTCGGTAAATTCATAGCACCTTGATAACAAGTCTATGTGATTCTAATTCCTAAAAAAGGTACCATGGTTTATTTTGATTAAATTAAAACAATAACAGTAACACTACTTTTTTCAAAGCTGTATGAATCATTTTTATCTAACTGGCCCTGGGTTTCAGTTGCAGAACGTATTGAAATCTAACAATTCGAAAACGTCCCGAAAGTTTCAATGTCCCACTGCCTAGTACATATATATGACACAATTATGAAAAACCTAGAGACACCTAATACCTGGGCTAATCTCATCTCAGTTGACCTAGAAAAGGATTTAGATTATATTGACCATAATGTTTTAGCTGATAAAATTTCCCATGAATTCCAAATGAACTTATCTCTGGTAAAAAATTATCTCATCATTTTTAAGTCAACGATCCTAATTGGCCAAGTACATGAATACTTATTCTGAACCTCTACCAGTCTATAACGGAATAACACAAGGTAGTATAATTGGACCTATCTTACTCAGTGTTATGGTAAACAATTTGGCGGAAGATATCCCCTTACGATGGAAATTTGTGGATGATATGACTCTACTAGAGGTCGCCAGGAAAAAATTAAAAAGTAGTCCACTAGAAATCGTCGAAGATGTTGCAACAGCTGACCTCAAAAATAAAATGCATGTAAACCCATTGAAATCTACAATCCTAACAATCAATTTTCTAAACACAACCCCCTCATTTACGTCTATTATTCCAAGTGAACTTATGACACAAAAAATAAAACTTCTAAGGGTAACTATAACTTCCGATCTTAAATGGGAAGCCCA
Source organism: Artemia sp. Qi Xiang Cuo (assembly GCF_049724085.1). Taxonomy (NCBI): domain Eukaryota; kingdom Metazoa; phylum Arthropoda; class Branchiopoda; order Anostraca; family Artemiidae; genus Artemia; species Artemia sp. Qi Xiang Cuo. Next base: position 22,451,343 of record NC_142807.1, on the reverse strand, counting down.
TATTTCAAATATAACCAAGCAAGCCAATATATCCCTAGCTTTCCTTAAGCAATTGGCAAAATATCAATGCTCGGTTTCTCATATTTTGAAATTTTACATATCCTTTGTTCGCCCAACTCTCGAATATGGTTGCCCTCTATGGCACTTCTCATTAAGCAAAAATCAAACCAAAAGGTTGGAATCCGTCCAGAAAAGGGGTTTAAAAATAATCACACGGGAAGGAAAGTTGTCTTACTCCTACCTCTTACAAATGCTTCAAATCAAAAATCTGGAAAATAGACAACATGATCTGTGCCTCCGTTTTGGTGGTAATGTGAGAGCCAAAATCCAAACTGAATTCCTTTTTCTGCCTTTCCATAATCTTGAATGGAAGCCTCTCCCAAGAGAGGCAAAAAATCCCATCCCCATTCTAGAACCTTTAAAAACCAAAACAAAAAGATATTTAGATAGCTTTATACCAATCTTCACTAAAATCCTCAACACCTCCAATACCTTTTAATGAATCCTTTTTTTAGACTCTTTTGACACTCTTGTTTTTTTTACTTTTTTTTATTACTAATTTTATTGTATACCGTTTTATGACAAAATTTTTACCTTTAATGTAGGACTTGTTTGATGTGACATTATTCTAGTCACTTTAATATTTTTCTTAATTGTTTAATTCCTATTTGTCTATATTTTGTCGGTTTATATTCCTTAATGTTTTGTTGTCCGTGAAACTAATTTCATTGAAGTCCTTGTGATGGTTGGTGTTTACTTAATTTTTTTGACACGAACTTATATTCGGCGATATATCGCTTGTGAAAAGTTTTGAAATAAAGCATTATTCTATTCTACCTCCTAACTCCTAATAAATTTTTTTTTTTTCAAGATTCAACAACTTAACTAAAAATGATTCATGCTGGCTTTACGACCGGTTACATAGAAAGCACATGTATGCTTGAAAAACGCAACCAATACACATTTACTAAATTATAAAACTAACACTAAACAACCAAACCATCACTGAAATAAACATAAATAAAGAACAATTAAAAAAAGAAATATTAATAATAATTACTGACTAATAAATTATGAGAAAAAAAATAATAAAATAATAAAAAGAAAAATAAATAAATAATAAAAAAATAATATAATAAAACGAATATATTAATAACAGAACAAAAAAAAATACTTAATTTGTTATCTCTCGTCTTCCAGCCCCACACTCACCAACCGCCCGCAAGGAGATGCTTCTTTAACCGGTTTTTAAATTGTGGGACACTTTCCGCTTCCCGAATTGAGTCTGGAAAAGTATTCCAGACCACCGGACCCGAGTGCCTTGCCACATGGCTAGAACGAACCGTACTTCTTGGCTCACTTACTAGGTCTCCAGCATTTCTCGTAGCATATCCATGATAAAATGTGTTAAAACGAAAGAAAATTACTAAAAACATCAGGCGCTAAACCATTCAAACTCCGAAACACAAAAATACCAATCTGAAAATCTCTAATCTAACCTACATTCAAAATCCTAAGTTTCCTAGAAATCGACTCAGTACTTAAAACTCCTGTATCATATTTACCAATTAATCTCACTGCTTTATTTTGTTGAATCTGCACTCGTTTAAAATTGCACGTAAAATTACTAGCCCAAATCTTACATCCAAAATTTTTATACGGTGGAATCAAAGAATGGTATAAAAGAAATAAAATATGAGAAGGTAAAAAATGCTGAAAACGTCTTAAAATCCCAAGGCCACGGGCTACCTTACACGCAACCACATCACCGTTTCTTCTCCAGCTGAGGTTCTGATCGAGAATGAATCCTAGGTAACGCACTTCCTCAACTCGCTTTAGTACATCACCATTTATTGCTATTTCACTGGGAGGATTTGGGGATACACCAGTCCGACAAAACAGAATATAGTTAGTCTTTGCCGCGTTAATGCTAAGTAGGCTAATGCCTACAAAGTCACTCAACCCTTGCAGAGCTCTGTTTTCTTTCTGGACCAATTCTTCAAGAGTCTTCGCTGCCACAACAAGTGCTGTATCGTCGGCTAAAGATTTCATAGACCCACTAGGAATATAAGACCGCATAGTGTCGACATAGATTAAATATAACAGGGGTCCTAACACGGAACCCTGAGGAACTTAACATGAAACAGGAGAAAACTTATAGAATATCTCTCATATATTCATCCTCACTAACTCACCATTTAAATATAAACTGAAACAATCCAAACATCTCACTTTTACACCCAAATCCCTTAATCTATCCAATAAAATGCTAAAATCAACGGCATCAAACGCCTTTTTAGAATCTATAAAAATACTAATACAATATTCACCCTTTTCCAAAGTTAAATTAATATTTTCTAAAAGATGCTGTAGAGCATGCGAAGTCGAATGGCCCTTCCGGAATCCAAACTGCCCGTCATACAATGCAGGCAGGCTTATGAGTTAATTATAAAGTCTTTTAAGGGATAACTCTTTCATGCATTTTCAAAAGCACTGGTACAACAGAAATAGTTTTCCCACTTAATATTCCCGTCTGATGGCCTATATTGTTGAAAGGAAAAACCTCTGCTGTTTTCAATATCTTAAAACCAATTCCCTTCTCCACTGTTAAATTTATTGGATATAGGAGTATAGGAAGAATATATCCTAAGACTGATCAACTATTATTCAGGTTAACATCGTAAAAACTAGCACTGTTTGATCCAATAGACCTGACGATCTTTGTTAATTCTTATGAGTCACAGGGACGAAATTCCATTTCCGTTCCGTCGCCCCTCCCATCAGTACACGAGTTGCTACCAACAAGAGCTTGGGAATTTCTAGTTTCCGCTTGTATCTTCGTTCCAATGTTAGTAAAATAATCACCAAACTTGTCACACAGCTCTTGTCTATCCTCTACAACCATTCCTTCGATTTCAATTCGAGGGTCTTGAGTTCTCCGACGCCCGCTAACCAGTTCATTAATAACTTTCCAAGTTCTTTTCAGATCTGCTTTATTTTCTTCAAAAAGTGCCGAGTAATATTGTTTCCTTTTTTTCCTTTTCAGTGAGTTTGCCATATTCCGAAGTTGTTTAAAATGAGAATTATCTTCCTCCTTTGAAGATCTCAGATAATCCTGAAACGCACTGTCACGCTGTTCAAATAAGTTAACTAGCTCTTCATCGGCCCATGGTTTTCTCGCCATATTTGGTCTCTGTCTGAGTGTCTTCAGCGGACAAGTTTTGTCATATGCAGTATTTATGATGCTACTAAATTGCTCAAAAGCATCACAGGGGTCATTCTGGTTCAACACAGATTCAAAAGATGCTGCACTTATTTCCTTTGTAAACTTCCGAATGTTTTCAGGCTCAATTTCTCGAATAATTTTATTTTGCTTTTTCTAGCGTGAAATTTTTAAATCTAAACTAAATACCACTGGGAAATGAGCAGATGTCGAATTCACAGAAATATTAGAAAATACCTTTCGGATATACTTTGAAGAGACAAACATGTTGTCAATCAGGGTAGCAGAGTGGTCCGTGATCCTAGTCCGAATTCTTACAATAGTAAAAAGATCATTGGAAACCATAAAATTAAAAAAATCTAAATTTAAAATATCTGTAGATAAAAGATCACAATTTAAATCCCCCATAAATATTAACTCTTGTTGCGACTTCTGAACTATCCATTAGAAGACTTTGAAAACCTTCTGTGAATTCCTCATACAACGCACTTATAAACTACTGATAGGATAATTTTTCTCACACCAAGCCTCATACCAAACTCAATTTCAATAGAAAGTATTTCTACCTTATCTTCTTTCCAGACATCAAGATCCTCCCTGGGCTTCCATTTAAGTGAATCACTTACTACCAAACCGAGTCCACCGCGGTTCATTGAAGCTTTACTCCTCGTGGTAAGCTGGTAGCCCGGAAAATTAAAAGACGAGAGAGGACTATCCTTACTCAAAAATGTTTCACAAAGGGCCTTAACATGGAGATTCCTACATTTCATAAGAAAATCAAATATCTCATCATACGAAGAAGTAAGGTGGCAGTTCCACGAACACGCACTGAAACGAGTATTTTGCATAATTCCAAGATAAGAGGAATTACAATATTTACTAAACTGCAAAGGTCTATAACTCACTGTAGACTCTTCATTCGCCAAATCCGAAAGTAAATAACTCAATATCAAACGGGCAACTTTCCAACTGGCTGAGCCTCGATGTGGTACCTATTGGTACATCACTCATATTTATATGTAATAAACACTTTCATAACTTTCATTGTTAAATAAAAGACAAAAAAGGGCAGCTGAGCTCTTGAAACATATAAATAATAATAAATGAAAAAAGAGCAAAACGTTGACAAACAATGAACTAAAATTACAAAATCACATTAAGCAACTATAAGCAATCCGCCGGTGACCAAATCCTCCGAGCAATGGTACCTGTTGGGAGTTTTGCAAGAATAAGCCAACGATCAGACCAGACATTTCGTACTCCAAAACTATCCCTTGCTGTATTCAGAATGTCCCGACGGCGTTTCGTTAGGGCCTCAGAGAAGGAAATGCCAGACTTGGCAAGTTTAGTTTTGCTCTTGAAAACTTTCTTTGCCATTTCGCTGCTTCTCAATTTTAAAAACACCGGTGCAACATCTCTTTGGCCTTGTGCAGTAGAATTATTTAAACGGTAGCGGTAAATACTCTGAATGTCATTTTGCGAAAAACCGGTGACTCCCATTTTCTGTGTTGATATTCATAGCTGTTGCTTTCAAATCTTCACCCGGTAACTGCTTCACACCCTTGAAAACTAGGCTATCTAAAAGCTTTTCTTTTTCAAAATCATCTATTCTACATTCCATCTGTGCCACGCGATTTTCCAACCCTTGAATTTCTGCTTTCAAACTCTTGTATCACTGTATTATGCTATGAAACTTTGGTGTAAACTCAAGGGATACAGGGCATAGATTTCACTAATTATCGTATCGTATGATCACTTTAAAAAATCGCCCTTTTTTTGATGTTTATATCTGTGTTTTTTTAAAATTAATCCAGTCCTCAGATCCGTCATGTAATTTCGTATTCTCGCAAACTATTCCTCACCAGCAGTATTTCTCTCCAACAGCTGAGATGACGAGCCGGCTGGCTCGCTGATTTCAAGCGCAGCGTACGATTTGCTTTGTTTGTAGATTTCGGGAGAATTTTTAGCTTCTTCAAACGGAAGCTTCGCTCCTTTTCCCGTTTTTTGCTCCTTGTTTCTTGATATTATCTTCATACGATACTAAACTTTGTTCAGTGAGCCTAATTTCCTTGTGATCTCCTTAGCAGAAAACAATGAAGTTTCCTCTGCCTTTCCTATCTTTAAAGATCTGCATGACACTGACTCGCTTTAACGAGACTACCTGAAAACGAGCAAGGGATTAATCAAACTTTTTAAAGGGCATCTTGAAGACACAAACGAGAAAAAATACAAAATCAAATATCTTTTACTGAGCCGACCCACGGATAGCATTGGCAATCACCTGCGTGGCAAGTGGCTCGATGTACCATGAAGACCTACAAACATTCATTCCATTGTATTCTGGCATCCACAGCAACGGTTATAATATTATCCAATTGTCCAAAGCAAATTGTTCACTGTTCTATACAGTATTGACTTACTGACTAAGCATGACTTTGTCTTGAAACTAATTCTGCACCCTAAACTCTTGCACTATTTGCACCCTAACCTCTTGAAACCTATTGTTGTACCCTAAACTCTTGAAACTATCCTTGCACCCTTGACTCCCAAAATTTGTAAGTTTGTTTATCGTTCTATCTATTTTTATCAGAGACGCTAAAATCAGTCGACATCTACTTCAATTAGAATTTAGTATCCCATTTAATGCCATGCTCTCTCTTAGCCTTTGATGTGTCGTTAGAATGGAAGTCCCACTAAAATGATCAACATAAGACACAATTCTGCTTAACTCCATATCAAACCAACTATATCTCTTGTTTCCCACCTTAGCCGCAGCAATAATAACAAAGTTTATGTATCTCAAAATTTCTAAGCCATCTACAAAATTTGATACGTGTAACGCTAAGACAGATTGCAAAATATTCATATAGAGTAACTCAATAAATTAAAATTGACTTGAGAATGTTCACTAATTAAACTATACTCAAAACTTACGAAAGGATAAATGTAATCCTTTTCATGTACTTACCAACCGCTACTATATGACTAGGAGAAGTTTAAACTAAAATAGATAGAAGCTGTTCATCCCCCCCCCCCCGTCATTAAAAAGCGAACTCCAGGTTGACGGAAGCTTACTGTATCTAAATAGAATATGACCTAACCCCTCATCAGGCTAGTCAAATATGGGACAAATATACTGCACCCCTGACCTCTTTATTTTATGTTTCCAATGGCACTTCTCAAATATCGGTAGACAGTTACCATGTGCCTGTAGCCACAAACACAAGTAAACCCTAGGTTTATTTAACTTGAAAGAAAATTCTGCTACTAATATGGCTTAATCTTCTTACGCACTTCGACATTAGGTGTTTTGCTTAAATTATTTTGACACAACTTTATTTACTGATCAGATAAATATCAGATTTGCTGTTAAATACTAGTCTCGCGAATGCCCCTAATCCATTCAACGTACTTATTTGGTATTCCCTACAGGGATAGGACCTTCGTAAATGATTTTAGATAATCCAAACAGTTCTTAATTATTAATCTAAGCATGAAGGCTTGGTCAACCCATCCTCTTCCGTTCCTAAAACCAAACTCATGCCAAGGAATTCACGCCCCATCGAAACTAAGTTAAGGCCTTTATAGTTACAGCAATAACTCTTATCAAGTTTCTTATTAGGGGATTCAATGGAATTCTTTTTAAATTAACTGTTACTTTCTCTTTATTAGAATCATTTACTTTTATGTAGAAAACTCTATTAACTAAAATTGAAAGTCGCAGATTTGCATAATTTGCATTGGGAAGGCTAATTTTGTGACGTTGCTAATCCCTGTAACTACTTTGAATAAGGCGTGTAAGTGATATGTCTTATTCAGAACAATCATCATGATCTAACGGATCATAAAACTGTCCTTCCTAAGTTGAACTATCAACTTAACTCATTACTTCTATAATTCAAATTAGCACACTTTTTCCTAACATAGTATAGTTAACCTAACATAGTATAAGTATAGCTAACATTGTATGGAATATACATAACCAAAATACAAGGGGTAAGAATGATTATTAAACTCCACCTATAGTGTCTGCAAGGTCCACCTTTTCTTTTATTATAAAGGGTATAAATTTATGGAATGATTTGGATAATGATATGAAGAAGATAGAAAATTTTAGTGATTTTAAAGGAAAATTGAAAGAAAATGTAGTAAGCAAGCATGAATTTTAGTTTTGTTTGTTTAGGAGGTGACTTGATTTGATTTAATTTAAATCAAATTGTAATTGTTTGTTGGTTTGTGAGTGTGACCCCACAGCATGAATACGGTATGCAGTTCCTGTCCCTGTATTATTATTATTATTATTTATATTTTTTTTCTTTCTTTTCTTTTCTCTTTTTTTCTTTCTTTCTTATTATAGCGAATTTAAATGACGTTATATGTATGTATTTTTTTTTACCTGTTTCACCCCACGCCAAGCGTTTGGTTTGGGTGGACCATATTGATTTTTGTATTAAAATTTTTGTCAAAGTTAATTAAATATATCACCATCACTAAAAAATAAAAAAAATAAAAATCGAATGGTAGTTATCCTTCCCACAAGCCTAGATCCCTTAAGATCTCGATAATAAGGATATTTCCTAATAGTAAAATTAATGGAATTTATATAAATAAATAATTTAACATCATATTTAATTTACTTTTTAATGATTTATAATTTAAATAAGTTAAGACATTTGAATTTTTGACTGTTAAAATGATATGAAATTCTTGGTAATCAATTGTCTCCAGAACTTTTTTTGGGCAGGATTTTTGACAACGTCATCTTTTCCTTAGATATTTACTATATGTGAGACACATGACAAATGAACCTAATCTCACTTATTGAAAGGATAGAACCTATAAGGTTTTAAGTACCAGTTGACTAATCTCTCTTCTTTGTTTAAAGTATAATTTCTTGTTGGGTTTTGCTGAAATCACTGTCCTTGCTGCTATGAAATACAGAATTGCTAATAAAATGTTACCTTTATGTTTGTATGAATGTTGCTTTTACTTAAGGTCTAATGTTCAAGAAGAAGCTGGCGCTTTTAGTTATACAACTCGCTCGCCAGTTGGTGTCTGTGGATTGATCAGTCCTTGGAATCTCCCCCTTTATTTGCTCACATTTAAGATTGCTCCTGCTTTGGCGTCTGGCAACACTGTTGTTTGCAAGCCTTCAGAAATGACATCTGTTACTGCTTGGATGCTCTGTTCCATAATGAAAGACGCAGGTGAATTTTAAAATTTGGTGCTTATTATTATTATATATTATATTGTTATTATTTTATTTTATTATTCTATTATTTATTATTATTCTATTATTTTTGTATTATTATATTAATAATATTCTATTATTATTTCGTTATTTATTATTCTATTTCTGGTTATAATGTCATCGGTAAATATCAGAAATGACTCTATAAAAGGATAAAGACTATTTACTTACGCTAAATCATGAGCGTTCATCGAATGAGGGAGGGGATGACTTTTGGGCTCTGGCCGTTCAAAATATTAAGCTCTTTCACTATATCAGCATATTTACATCTAATTTGGATATTTTGCTGGGGGGGGCGGCCAACTTTGCGCCCCCTAAAATAAACTCTCCCACAAGTGTCTGATACTAGTCGATTAAAGAAGTATGGCTAAATCTGTCATAAAAGAGCGAATTTAGGGCAGCAGCCCTAAATTCGAGCCTTTGGTTACACTGTAAGTGACTTTTGATGGTAGATGAAAAGACAAATGAACAGGAATTAATCTACTTACAAATAAGAATCGAAACACGATTGCATACTCTCTGTTATATAGAAATATATTAACTTCAATAAAAGGACTTTCTGGGTTGAAGAATTAAATCCTTTACGATCGTAATGGAACAAGGGAGCAGGATTCAGTTCAGAATGTTGGACTGAATCAGTAAATTTAAAGGTTTGGGTTGCATGGGTTGCACGCGCATGCTATGATGAATGCTTTAACCGAAAACTAAGCTTCCTATTCATGAAAAAAAGGTGTTTCGAGTATAGAAAAACTAAATTACGTCTGCCAATTGAACAAGTTCACCCGTATTCTAATTACTGTTTCCTAATTTTTTTTTTCCTTTTGGAATGATAGAAAAACTGCTCTATTGTTCATTGGGCCAGACTTAATCTACGAAATTCATACATTTTTGCACTTTGCTTTTAAGGTTAAAAGCTAAGAAATAAAAGTTTTAAGTCTCTAAAAATTTACTTTAAAGAAAGAAAGGATTTATTTCAAATGATGGAATATGTCTTGGTAACGTATAATTAGATAGAAAAAGAGAGCTCACGGTCCTACATTTTGTTTTAAAAATTGTGCTTGAATTACACTGGTTTGTTTTTTTCACGCATTTTATTATCCCTTAAACATTTGTCAGAAAAGGAAGCCAAAATACGCCGTTTTTGTACGCATAGATAGATAAATTTGTGTTGTAAAAAGCCACAGGGCCATGGCGACGCGCAAAATACTGCGTGAAACAACAATTCAACATCGCCAACAAAATAAAAAAGAAGTAAAAACAAATAGCAAAAAAACTTATATACATAAATTAATAATTTAAGTACTTGCCTGCTACCCTCACCTTCTCCACAGAAATTTTTCTCTACGTTTTATTCCCAATTTAATATATCTTGTAATATCTTTAAAATTTGTTTCTTCGCCATCAATTAAATGCCGTACTTGTCTATCTCTTGAAACTTTAAATGTGTCTCTAAGAATATTTATTAAAAAAAAAAAAAAAAAAAATTTGAGGATTAATTCCTTAAAGACAGTCTCAAAATGCACTGTATTCTCAGGATTGATTTTATTTTGATTATGGGGCGAATAATTAACGTTGTTTATGATAAAGTGTATCATAAATATTTTTTGCCCCAAATCATAAAACATGACACAGTCCATCTTGTTATTTATAAAATTACAGCACGTTGCCTCAAAATATAACGTTTATTGGTTGTTTCATAGTATTCAACCGTGAAAACTTACGTGAAACTGAATTTTTTTTTTTTCGTGTTGACTGAAAGGGAACATGAAAAAGAAAATAGTCATATGCTTAAGGATAATCTTTTTCAAATAATTTATAACTTACTTACCTGAAATTAAAGTTCTTTTCTTCTATTTTGACCCAGAGGGAACCTGGAAAAGAAAAATATCAAATATTGGTCATATGCTTAAGAACAATTTTTGAAATAATATATAACTTACTTACGTAGTTATACAAATAATTTGTAACTTACTGACCTAAAATTGAAATTCATTAAATATTCATTGAATATTAATTGAATATTAGGCATATGGTTAAGAAAATCTTTTTCAAATAATATATAACTTGCTTACATGAAACGTGAAAGTTTTTTCTTCCGTGTTGACTGAAAGAGAACCTGAAAAAGAAAAATATCAAATATTAGTCATAAGGTTTAGAACAATCTTTTTCAAATAATATATAACTTAATTGCATGAAGTTGAAATTTTTTCTTCCATGGTGACTCAAAGGGAGCCTGAAAAAAGATAAATATTAAATATTGGTCATATGGTTAAGAACAATCTTTTTCAAATAATATATAACTTACTTGATTGAAACTGGAGTTTTTCTTCAGTGATAACTCAAAGGGAACCTGAAAAAGAAAAATATCAAATATTAGTCATATGCTTAAGAACAATCTTTTTCAAATAATTTATAAATACGTAAAAAAATCAAATATTAGTCATATGCTTTAGAATAATCTTTTTCAAATAATTTATAACTTACTTACGTGAAATTGAATTTTTTTTTATGTTGACTCAAAGGGAGCCTGAAAAAGAAAAAAATCATTAGTCATATGCTTAAGAATAATGTTTTTCAAATAAATTATAACTTACTTACTTGAAATTGAAATTGTTTTCCTATGTTGACTCAAAGGGAGCCTGAAAAAGAAAAATATGAGATATTAGTCATATGGTTCAGAACAATCTTTTTCAAATAATATATAACTTACTTACGTGAAACTGAAGGTTTTTTCTTCCGTGTTGACTGAAAGAGAACCTGAATAAGAAAAGACTATATATTAGTCATATGCTTAATAATTATCTTTTTCAAATAATTTATAACTTACTTGCCTGAAATTGAAATCTTTTTTTTCCATATTGACTCAAAGGGAACCTGAAAAAGAAAAATATTAAATATTAGTCATATGATTAAGAACAATCTTTTTCAAATAATTTATAAGTTACTTACACGAAACTGAATTAGTTTTCTTCCGTGTTGACCCAAAGGGAGCCTGAAAAAGAAAAATATAAAATGTTAGTCATATGGTTGAGAACAATCTTTTAAATATAATATATAACTTACTTACGTGAAACTGAAGTTTTTTTCCTTCCGTGTTGACTGAAAGGGAACCTGAAAAAGAAAAATAAATCATACATTAGTCATATGCTTAAGAATAATCTTTTTTAACTATTTATAACTTACTTACCTTCAATTGAAATTGTTTTTTCCATGTTGACTTAAAGGGAGCCTGAAAAAGAGAAATATGAAATATTAGTCATATGCTTAAGAACAATCTTTTTCAAATAATATATAACTTACTTACTTGAAACTGAAGTTTTTTTTTCTTCCGTGTTGACTGAAAGGGAACCTAAGAAAGAAAAATATCAAATATTAGTCATTTGGATGAGAACAATCTCTCTCAAATAATATATAACTTACATACGTGAAACGGAAGGCTTTTCTTCCGTGTTGACTGAAAGAGAACCTGAAAAAGAAAATAATCAAATATTAGTCATATACTTAAGGATAATGTTTTTCAAATAATTTATAACTTACTTACCTGAAATTGAAATTCCTTTTTTCCATGTTGACTCAAAGGGAGCCTGGAAAAGAAAAATATCAAATATTATTCATATGGTTAAGAACAATCTTTTTCAAGTAATATATAACTTACTTATGTGAAATTGGTTTTTTCTTCCATGTTGACTGAAAGGGAACCTGAAAAAGAAAAAATATCATATATTAGTCATATGCTTAAGAATAATCTTTTTCAAATAATTTATAACTATCTTACCTGAAATTGAAATTGTTTTTTTCCAGGTTGACTCAAAGAGAGCCTGAAAACGAAAAATATGAAATATTAGTCATATGTTTAAGAACAATCTTTTTCAAATAATATATAACTTACTTGCGTGAAACTGAAGGTTGTTTCTTCCATGTCGACTGAAAGGGAACCTGAATAAGATAAGACTATATATTACTCATATGCATAAGAATAATCTTTTTCAAATAATTTATAACTTACTGACCTAAAATTGAAATTCATTTTTTTCATGGTGACTCAAAGGGCGCCTGAAAAAGAAAAATATGAAATATTAGTCATATGGTTAAGATTAACTTTTTCTAATCATATATTAACTTGCTTACATGAAACTGAGGGTTTTTTTCTTCCGTGTTGACGGAAAGGGAACCTGAAAAAGGAAAAAAAAAATCATATATTAGTCATATGCTTAAGAGCAATCTTTTTCAAAAAATTTACAACTTACTTACGTGAAACTGAAGTTTTTTCTTCCGTGTTGACTGAAAGGGAACCTGAAAAATAAAAAAAAAAAACATACATTAGTCATATGCTTAAGAACAATCTTTTTCAAATAATTTATAACTTACTTACGTGAAACTGAAGTTTTTTTCTTCTCTGTTGACTTAAGGGAACCTTAAAAAGAAAAAAAAAAAATATACTAGTCATATGCTTATTTTCAAATAATTTATAACTTACTTACCTGAAATTGAAATTGCTTTTTCTATGTTGACTCAAATGGAGCCTGAAAAAGAAAATTAGAAATATTAGTCATATGCTTAAGAACAATTTTTATCATATAATTTATAATTTACTTACGTGAAACTGAAGTAGTTTTCTTCCTTGTTGACTCAAAGGGAGCCTGAAAAAGAAAAATATCAAATATTAGTCATATGGTTAAGAACAATCTTTTTTAAATAATATATAATATACTTACGTGAAACTGAAGTTTTTTTTTCTTCCGTGTTGACTAAAAGGGAAACTGAAAAAGAAAAAGAATCATACGTTAGTCATAGGATTAAAAACAATCTTTTTCAAATAATTTATAACTTCTTACGTGAAACTAAAGTTTTTTTTCTGTGTTGACTGAAAAGGAACCTGAAAAAGAAAAAAAAATCATATAAAATTCATATGCTTAAGAATAAGTTTTTTCATATAATTTATAATCTACTTATGTGAAACTGAAGTACGTTTCTTTAATCTTGACTCAAAGGAAGTCTGAAAGAGAAAAGTATTAAGTATCAATCTTATGGGTAAAAACGATCTTTTTTAAATAATAGATAAATTAGCCTACTTGCGTGAAACTGGAATTTGTTTTCTTCTGTGTTGACTGAAAAGGAACCTGAAAAAAAGAAAAATCAAATATTAGTCATGTGCTTAAGAACAATGTCTTTGAAATAATTTATAGCTTACTTACGTGAAATTGAAATTGTTTTTTTCCCATGTTTATTCAAATGGAACCTTAAAAAGAAAAATATCCAATATTAGTCATATGTTTAAGAACAATCTTTTTCAAATAATTTGTAAATTACTTACGTGAAATTGAAGTAGTCTTCTTCCATGTTGACTCGAAGGAAGCCTGAAAAAGAAAAATATCAAATATTATTCATATGGCTAGATTAGAACAATCTTTTCAAAATAATATGTAACTTATTTACATGAAACTGAAGTTCTTTTCTTCCGTGTTGACAGAAAGGGAACCTGAAAAATAAAAAAATCATATGCTTGAGAATAATCTTTTTTAAATAATTTAGAAATTACTAACGTGAAACTGAAGTTATTTTCTTCAATGCTAACTAAGAGGGAACCTGAAAAAGAAAAATATCAAAATTAGCCACATGATTAGGAGCTAAATTCGTCAATCAATTAACACTCTGCTTTTGTGACACTACGTCTGTTTCCCTTTATGTGGTTTCTAAGAAAACCTAGGATTGAAAAATATCAAAATTAGTTAAGTGCTTAACAGCAGTCTTGTTCAAATAGTTTATGACTTACTTATGTGAAACTAAAGTTAATCTTCCGTGTTGACTGATAGCGAACCTGAAAAAGAAAAAAAAATCATATATTAGTCATATTCTTTAGAACAGTCTGTTCAAAATAATATATAACTTACCTACTTTAAATTGATTTTTTTTTTCAATAATGCCTCAAAGGGAGCCTGAAAAAGAAATATATTAAATATTAGTCATATGGTTAAAAAAAATATTTTTCAAATAATTTGTAACTTACTTAGGTGAAACTGAAGAAGTTTTCTTCCATCTTGACTCAAAGGGAGCCTGAAAAAGAAAATTATCAAATATTAGTCATATACTTAAGAACAACCTTTTTCAAATAATATATAACTTACTTACGTGAAATTGAGATTGTTTTTTTATGTTGACTCTAAGGGAGCCTGGAAAAGAAAAATATGAAATATTAGTCATATGCGTAATAACAATATTTTTCTAATAATTTACAACTTACTAAGGTGAAACAGAAGTTGTTTTCTCCATGTTGACTCGAGGGGAGTCTGAAAAAGAAAATTATCAAATAGTAGTCATATACTTAAGAACAATCCTTATCGAATAATTTATAACTTACTTACGTGAAACCGAAGTAGTTCTCTTCCATGTTGACTCAAAGGGAGCGTGAAAAAGGAAAAAAAATCATATATTAGTCATATTCTTTAGAACAATTTTTTCCACATAATATATAACTTACCTACGTGAAATACAAATTTTTTTTTTTTCAATGTTGCCTCAAAGGGAGCCTGAAAAAGAAAACTATGTAACATTGGTTGTATGCTTAAGGAAAATATTTTTCAAACAATTTATAACTTACTTAGGCGACATTTAAGTTGTTCTCTTCAATGTTGACCGAGAGAGAACCTGAAAAAGAAAAATATCAAATGTGAGTCGTATTGTCAAGAACAATCTTTTTCAGATAATTCATAACTTACTTACGTGAAATTGAGATTGATTTTTTATGTTGACTCAAAGGGAGCCTGGAAAAGAAAAATATGAAATATTAATCATATGCTTAATGACAATATCTTTCTAATAATTTACAACTTACTTAGTTGAAACTGAAGTAGTTTTCTTCAATGTTGACTCAAAGGGAGCCTGAAAAAGAAAATTATCAAATATTATTCGTATGCTTAAGAACAATCTTTTTCGAATAATTTATAACTTACTTACGTAACACTTAAGTGGTTTTCTTTCATGTTGACTGAAAGGGAACCTGAAAAAGAATAAATATGAAATATTAGTCATATGCTTAAGAACTATCATTTTCAAATAATAAATAACTTATTACGTGAAACTGAAGTAGTTTTCTTCATGTTTACTCAAAGGGAACCTGAAAAAGAAAAATATCAAATATTAGTCATATGCTTAAGAACAATCTTTTTCAAATATTAAATAAGTTACTTACGAGAAAGTAAGGTTAATTTCTTCCATGTTGACTCAAATGAAACTGAAAAAGAAAAATATCAGATGTTATCCATGCGCCTAATAATAATATTTTTCAAATAATTTATAACTTAAGTGAAACTGGAGTTGTTTTTTTACATTTTTACTAAAATGGAGCCAGAAAGAGAAAAAAAAAAAATATTATTCATATGGTTAAGAACAATCTTTTCAAAATAATATATAACTTATTTACATGAAACTGAAGTTTTTTTTTCGTGTTGACTAAAAGGGAACCTGAAAAAGAAAAAAGTCATATGCTTAAGAATAATCTTTTTGATATAACTTATAACTTACTAACGTGAAACTGAAGTTATTTTCTTCCATTTTAACTGAAAAGGAACCTGAAAAAGAAAAAAAATCAAATATTAGTCATATGCTTGAGAACAACCTCTTTCAAATAATTTATAACTTACTTACCTGAAACTACAGTTGTTTTCTCCCGTGTTGACTCAAAGGGAACCTGAAAAAGAAAAATATAAAATATTATTCATATGGTTAAGAACAATGGGTTTCTAATAATTAGTCATATTCTTAAGAACAGTCTTTTTCAAATAATATGTAACTGACTTACGGGAAATTGAATTTTTTTTCATGTTGACTCAAAGGGAGCCTGAAAAAGAAAAATATGAAATATTAGTCATATGCTTAAGAACAGTCTTTTTCAAAAAAATTATAACTTACTTACGTGAAATTAAAGTTGTTTATTCCATGTTGACTCAAAGCGAACCTGAAAAAGTAAAATATCAAATATTAGTCATATGCTTAAGAATAATTTTTTTTCGAGTTATTTGTAACTTACTGACGTGAAACTGAATTTGTTTTCTTCCATGTTAACTCAAAGAGAACCTGAACAAGAAAAAAACAAATATTAGTCATATGCTTAAGAACAATCTTTTTCAATTAATTTATAACTTACTTATGTGAAACTGAACTTTTTTCTTCCGTGTTGACTGAAAGCGAACCTGAAAAAGAAAAAAAAACATATAATAGTCATATTCTTTAGAACAATTTTTTCCAAATAATATATAACTTACTTACGTGAAATACAATTTTTTTTTTCAATGTTGCCTCAAAGGGAACCTGAAAAAGAAAAATATGAAATGTTAGTCATAGGGTTAAGAACAATCTTTTCCAATAATGTATAACTTACTTACGTGAAACTGAAGTTGTTTTCTTCCATGTTAACTCAAAGGGAGCCTGAAAAAGAAAAATATCAAATGTTAGTCATATGCTTAAGGAAAATCTTTTTCAAATAATATATAACTTACTTATGTGAAATTGAGATTGTTTTTTTTTATGTTGACTCAAAGGGAGCCTGGAAAAAAAAGATATGAAATATTAGTCGTGTGCTTAATAACAATATTTTTCTAATAATTTACAACTTACTTAGGTGAAACTGAAGTAGCTTTCTTCCATGTTGACTCAAAAAGAGCCTGAAAAAGAAAATTATCAAATATTATTCATATACTTAAGAACAATCTTCATCAAATAATTTATAACTTACTTACGTGAAACTGAAGTAGTTTTCTTCCATGTTGACTCAAAGGGAACCTGAAAAAGATAAATTTTAAATATTAGTCATATGATTAAGAATAATCTTTTCAAATATTAAATAAGTTACTTACGTGAAAGTGAAGTTATTTTCTTCCATGTTGACTCAAAGGGAACCTGAAAAATAAAAATCTCAAATATTATTCATATGCTTAAGAATAATTTTTTTTTTCTTCAAATAATTGATAACTTACGTGAAAGCGAAGGAATTTTCTTCCATGTTGACTCAAAGAGAATCTGAAAAAGAAAAATATCAAATATTAGGCATATGCTTAAGAATAATCTTTTTTTTCAATGATTTACAACTTACGTGAAACTAAAGTTATTTTCTTCCATGTTGACTCAAAGGGAACCTGAAAAGGGGGAAAAAAACCAGATATTAGTCATATGCTTAAGAACAGTCTTTTTTAAATAATGTATAACTTACTTAAGTGAAACTGAAGTTGTGTACCTACATGAAATTGATGTAGTTTTCTTCCATGTTGACTCAAAGGGAACCTGAAAAAGACAAATACCAAACATTATTTATATGCTTAAGAATTTTTTAAATAATGCATAACTTACTTAGGTGAAACTCAAGTTCTTTTTCTTCAATGTTTGACTCAAAAGGGTACCTGAAAAAGTAAAATGTGAAATATTAGTCATTTGCTTAAGAATTTTTTTTTTCAAATAATTTCTGACTTACTTACGTGAAACTAAAGCTTTTTTCTTCCATGTTTACTCAATAGGGGACCTGAAAAAGAAAAATATCAAATATGATAAATATTTAATAAATATAGAAAAAGAAAAATATTAGTCATATGCCTCAGAACCTTTCTTTTTTCAAATAATGTACAACTTACTGACTTAAAAATAAATTTCTTCCGCCTTGTCAACCAAAATTGAATCTAAGAAAGAGACATTGCAAATATTAGCCATATTTCAAAAAAATCCTTTTTTCAAATATTTTATAAGTTTCTCAATCGAAACTGCAGTTTTACCGGACATTTTGACAAAAAAGGGCCTAAAAAAGCATTGTGTTTAGTATTGATAAATTAATAGTTTCAGGTTGTAGTCCTAATCTAAGCAAAAATAGCCAATACCCGGCGAGTAATTAACTAAAAATACTTTTCTTACTCTAAGCATTAACTTTTGTATTTAGTATTTAATCCTCGAGTTATTTGTTTAACTTTTGAATATTAACCCTTTAGCAAGAGTTTTGTGTGTTGTTGTACTTGTATCTGACTATTACCTTTCTCTTCATGAACAGCTAAAGACTAAAGTGACGTGCACATTACTGCAGTATATAACCTTTCACTTTAGTATGACATAATCCGATCTTATTAGTGCTCCATGTGTTAAAGAGTTGATGTAATTAGTTTGGGATCTTTTCCTGTTAAAATGACGTCATCCCATTTTTCGAACACATCATATAGATAAAACATGACTCATAATAACTTAGCGCTCTTGCTCTCACTTGAAATGGAAGTTTTTTCCTCAGTTTTACAACAAGCAAGAAATTGAAAACAGGAAATAACAGAAATTAGTTTGCTTGAAACAGGTTCTAAAACCCCATAATTGCTTAAATGTAAAAAAAGAAAAAAAAAAGATCAAATTCAAATATTTTAAATATTAGTCATCTGATGCAACCCTTAAGCTGCTTTTCAAATAATTTACAACTTGTTCGATAGAAAGGTTTTCCCTCTATCTAGAACCACAAGAAGACCTGGTAAAGGGAAATATTAATTTTTAGCCATATACTAAAGCTCTACGGATGAAGATGGACTGATTGCCGAAGAATGTCCTTTTCGGCCAACCGTTTCGGGCTAAACGGAAAGCAGGTTGTCTGTGGTTGGGTTGGGAGGATGTCATAAAGCTAGATTTAAGGGAAATGGGAACTTCCTGGAGGGTGTAAAGAGGTACTGTTAATTTTCTTTAACGATTTTTAACTTACCTACTTAAAAAGAAGTTTTTTCCTCTGTGTTGACTCAAAATATTACTTGAAAAGGGAAATTATAAGCATTAACTGCAGGTTGCCACCAAGATCAGCTCCTAAAGTGTTACAATTGCCCAAATTTGAAAGCTATACAGTAATTTTCGGCGCTGTAGTCAAATAATTTACTGTATTAGCGGTAAAATAGAACTTTTGCGCTATTTTAGTAACACTGAGCACATGCTACAGTGCCACACACAATAAAATAGTTCAAAAATAGTACTTTGGTTTACAGGTGGCAACCGTGATTAAGTGTTAGTTATATACTAAAGCATATTTGTTTTTCTCAAACCATTTTTTATTTCTTTACTCGAAATTGAAGTTTCTTCCTCTCGGGTGGCTCAAAAGAGACATAATGGGTAGATTCCCTGTCGAGTATTTATAGTTAATGATGATAAGAGGAGGGATATTTATCTTTGTTTAACCATCATTGATTACGGTCCGGACAGGGAACTTTAGGCATATTTTGAAAATTCAAAATATTGGTAACAGCTCATAAGGCTACAGAAGACTAGGGGTGGCTTACAGTCAAAATCAATTAAAGTGACCCACGTGTTGAGTAGTGTGTTCACTTGGTACCAAGCTAAATAATGTAAAAAACAAACAAAAAATTTACCCTATTAGGCTTGCAAAATAGCTTGCCTTCATCTAACTCCTTCGTTACAAGATAGGCTTAGGTCTAGCAAAGAGCCCTTTTCTTAACATGCTATAAATGTGCATCCACAAAATCTTACCCCATGGAATGGGGATACTTTTAGTTCAGTCAAGCTTTAGTCAGATGTTGGCTAATATCAAAGAATTTTTGCTTAGGTACGCTAGCATGCTAATTTCAAATTAGATAGAAAAAGAAAGCTCACGGTCATGCATTTTGTTTTAAAAATTGTGCTTGAATTACACTGGTTTTTTTTTTCACGCATTTTATTATGCCTTAAACGTTTGTCAGAAAAGGAATCCAAACTACGCTGTTTTTTTACGCATAGATAGATAAATTTGTGTTGGAAAAAGCCACAGGGCCATGGCGACGCGCAAAATACTGCGTGAAACAACAATTCAACATCGCCAACAAAATAAAAAAGAAGTAAAAACAAATAGCAAAAAAACTTATATACATAAATTAATAATTTAAGTACTTGCCTGCCCCCCTCACCTTCTCCACAGAAATTTTTCTCTACGTTTTATTCCCAATTTAATATATCTTGTAATATCTTTAAAATTTGTTTCTTCGCCATCAATTAAATGCCGTACTTGTCTATCTCTTGAAACTTTAAATGTGTCTCTAAGAATATTTCTTCAAAAAAAAAAAAGTTGAGGATTAATTCCTTAAAGACAGTCTCAAAATGCACTATATTCTCAGGATTGATCTTATTTTGATTATGGGGCGAATAATTAACGTTGTTTATGATAAAGTGTATCATAAATATTTTTTGCCCCAAATCATAAAACATGACACAGTCCATCTTGTTATTTATAAAATTACAGCACGTTGCCTCAAAATATAACATATATTGGTTGTTTAATAGTATTCAACCGTGAAAACTTACGTGAAACTGAATTTTTTTTTCCGTGTTGACTGAAAGGGAATATGAAAAAGAAAATAATCATATATTAGTCATATGCTTAAGAACAATCTTTTTGATATAATTTATAATTTACTTACGTGAAGCTAAAGTAGTTTTCTACCGTGTTGACCCAAATGGAACGTGAACAAGAAAAATATGAAATATTTGTCATACGCTTAAGAACAATCTTTTTCAAATAATTTGTATTAGTATAAATCATATATTAGTCTTATGCTTAGGAACAATCTTTTTCAAATAATTTATAACTTACCTGAAATTAAAATTGTTGTTTTTGCATGTTGACTCAAAGGGAGCCTGAAAAAGAAAAATACAAAATATTTGTCATATGCTTAAGAACAATTTTTATCAGATAATTTATAACTTCTTACGTGAAACTGAAGTAGTTTTCTCTCATGTTGGCTCAAAGGGAGCCTGAAAAAGAAAAATATGAAATATTAGTCATATGCTTAAGAACAATCTTTTTCAAAAAATATATAACATACTTACGTGAAACTGAAGTTTTTTTTCGTCCGTGTTGACTGAAAGGGAACTTGAAAAAGAAAAAAAATATAATCATATATTAAGTCATATGCTTAAGAACAATCTTTTTCAAGTAATTTGTAACTTATAACGTGAAAATGAAGTAGTTTTCCTCCATGTTGACTCAAAGTGAGCCTGAAAAAGAAATATATAAAATGTTAATCATATGGTTCAGAACAGTCTTTTTAACATAATATATAACTTACTTACGTGGAACTGAAGTTTTTTTCCTTCCGTGTTGACTGAAAGGGAACCTGGAAAAGAAAAAAAATCATACATTAGTCATATGCTTAAGAATAATCTTTTCGAAATGATTTATAACTTACTTACCTTCAATTGAAATTGTTTTTTTCCATGGTGACTTAAAGGGAGCCTGAAAAAGAAAAATATGAAATATTAGTCATATGCTTAAGAACAATCTTTTTCAAATAATATATAACTTACTTACTTGAAACTGAAGTTTTTTTTTCCGGGTTGACTTAAAGGGAACCTAAGAAAGAAAAATATCAAATACTAGTCATTTGGATGAGTACAATCTTTCTCAAATAATATATAACTTACATACGTGAAACACAAGGTTTTTCTTCCGTGTTGACTGAAAAGGAACCTGAAAAAGAAAAAAATCATATATTAGTCATATGCTTAAGGATAATGTTTTTCAAATAATTTATAACTTACTTACCTGAAATTGAAATTCCTTTTTTCCATGTTGACTCAAAGGGAGCCTGGAAAAGAAAAATATCAAATATTGGTCATATAGTTAAGAACAATTTTTTTCAAATAATATATAACTTACTTACGTGAAACTGGATTTTTCTTCCATGTTTACTGAAACGGAATCTGAAAAAAAAAAAAATCATATATTAGTCATATGCTTAAGAATAATCTTTTTCAAATAATTTATAACTATCTTACCTGAAATTGAAATTGTTTTTTTCCAGGTTGACTCAAAGAGAGCCTGAAAACGAAAAATATGAAATATTAGTCATATGTTTAAGAACAATCTTTTTCAAATAATATATAACTTACTTGCGTGAAACTGAAGGTTTTTTCTTCCATGTCGACTGAAAGGGAACCTGAATAAGATAAGACTATATATTTGTCATATGCTTAAGAATAATCTTTTTCAAATAATGTATAACTTACTGACCTAAAATATAAATTCATTTTTTTCATGGTGACTCAAAATATATAACTTGCTTACATGAAACTGAAGGTTTTTTCTTCCTTGCTGACGGAAAGGGAACCTGAAAAAGGAAAAAAAAAATCATATATTAGTCATATGCTTAAGAGCAATCTTTTTCAAAAAATTTACAACTTACTTACGTGAAACTGAAGTTTTTTCTTCCGTGTTGACTGAAAGGGAACCTGAAAAAGAAAAAAAAATCATACATTAGTCATATGCTTAAGAATAATCTTTTTCAAATAATTTATAACTTACTTACGTGAAACTGAAGTTTTTTTTATTCTCTGTTGTCTTAAGGGAACCTGAAAAAGAAAAAAAAACATGTACTAGTCATATGGTTATTTTAGAATAATTTATAACTTACTTATCTGAAATTGAAATTGCTTTTTCCATGTTGATTCAAATGGAGCCTGAAAAAGAAAAATATGAAATATTAGTAATATGCTTAAGAACAATTTTTATGAGATAATTTAAAATTTACTTACGTGAAACTGAAGTAGTTTTCTTCCTTCTTGACTCAAAGGGAGCCTGAAAAAGAAAAATATCAAATATTAGTCATATGGTTAAGAGCAATCTTTTTCAAATAATATATAACTTACTTACGTGAAACTGAAGTTTTTTCTTCTCTGTTGACTTAAAGGGAACCTGAAAAAGAAAAAAAATCCTATATTAGTCATATGGTTAAGAACAATCTTTTTCAAATAATATATAACTTACTTACGGGAAACTAAAAATTCTTCTTCTGTGTTGACTGAAAAGGATCCTGAAAAAAATACCAAATATTAGTTTTATGGTTAAGAACAATATTTTTTCAAATATTACATGACTTACATGAAACTAAAGTAGTTTTCTTCCATGTTGATTCAAAGATAGCCTGAAAAAGAAAAATTTCAAATATTAGTCATATGGTTAAGAACAATCCTTTTAAAATAATATATAACCTACTTACGTGAAACTGAAGTTGTTTTTCTTTTGTGTTGACTGCAAAGGAACCTGAAAAACAGAAAAATCATATATTAGTCATATGCTTAAGAACAATCTTTTTAAATAATATATAACTTACTTACGTGAAAATGTTTTTCCCCATGTTTATTCAAATGGAACCTTAAAAAGAAAAATATCAAATATTAGTCATATGCTTAAGAACAATCTTTTTCAAATAATTTGTAAATTACTTACGTGAAATTGAAGTAGTCTTCTTCCATGTTGACTCAAAGGGAGCCTGAAAGAGAAAAATATCAAATATTATTCATATGGCTAGAATAGAAGAATCTTTTCAAAATAATATGTAACTTATTTACATGAAACTGAAGTTCTTTTCTTCCGTGTTGACAGAAAGGGAACCTGAAAAATAAAAAAAAATCATGCTTAAGAATAATCTTTTTTAAATAATTTAGAACTTACTAACGTGAAACTGAAGTTATTTTCTTCAATGCTAACTGAAAAGGAACCTGAAAAAGAAAAAAATTTCAAATATTAGTCGTGTTATTAAGAACAATCTTTGTCACTTAATTTATAGCCTAATTACGCCAAGCTAAATTAGTGTTCTTACGAGATAATTCAGGAGGAACCTGAAAAAGAAAAATATAAAATATTAGTCATATGGTTCAGAACAATCTTTTTCAAATAATATATAACTTACTTATGTGAAACTGAAGTTAATCTTCCGTGTTGACTGATACCGAACCTAAAAAAGAAAAAAATAATCATATATTAGTCATATTCTTAAGAACAGTCTTTTCCATATAATATATAACTTACCTACGTGAAATTGAAATTGTTTTTTTTTTCAATAATGCCTCAAAGGGAGCCTTAAAAAGAAAAATATTAAATATATATTCATATGATTAAGAACAATATTTTTCAAATAATTTGTAACTTATTTAGGTGAAACTTAAGTAGTTTTCTTCCATCTTGACTGAAAGGGAGCCTGAAAAAGAAAATTATCAAATATTAGTCATATACTAAGGAACAATCTTTTTCAAATAATATATAACTTACTTACGTGAAATTGAGATTGTTTTTTTTTGTGTTGACTCTAAGGGAGCCTGGAAAAGAAAAATATGAAATATTAGTCATATGCTTAATAACAATATTTTTATAATAATTTACAACTTACTAAGGTGAAACTGAAGTTGTTTTCTTCCATGTTGACTCAAAGGGAGCCTGAAAAAGAAAATTATGAAATATTAGTCATATACTTAAGAGCAATCTTTATTGAATAATTTATAATTTACTTACGTGAAACTGAAATAGTTCTCTTCCATGTTGACTCAAAGGGAGCCCGAAAAAGAAAAAAATCATATATTAGTCATATTCTTTAGAACAATTTTTTCAAAATAATATATAACTTACCTACTTGAAATAAAAATTGTTTTTTTTTTTTTCAATGTTGCCTCAAAGGGAGCCTGAAAAAGACAAATATGAAACATTAGTCATATGGTTCAGAACAATCTTTTTCAAATAATTTATAATTTACTTATGTGAAACTGAAGTAGTTTTCTTCCATGTTGACTCAAAGGGAGTCTGAAAAAGAAAAATATCAAATATTAGTCATATGCTTAAGAACAATTTTTTCAAATAATATATAACATACTTACGTGAAATTGAGATTTTTTTTTATGTTGACTCAAAGGGAGCCTGGAAAATAAAAATATGAAATATTAGTCATATGCTTAATTACAATGTCTTTCTAATAATTTACAACTTACTTAGTTCAAACTGAAGTAGTTTTCTTCCATGTTGACTCAAAGGGAGCCTGAAAAAGAAAATTATCAAATATTAGTCATATTCTTGAGAACAATCTTTATCAAATAATTTATAACCTACTTACGTGAAACTGAAGTAGTTTTCTTTCGTGTTGACTCAAAGGGAGCCTGAAAAAGATAAATATGAAATATTAGTCATATGCTTAAGAACAATCTTTTTCAAATAATAAATAACTTATTACGTGAAACTGAAGTAGTTTTCTTCATGTTTACTCAAAGGGAGCCTGAAAAAGATAAATTTGAAATATTATTCGTATGGGTAAGAACAATCTTTTTCAAATAATAAATAAGTTATTACGTGAAACTAAGGTTAATTTCTTCCATTTTGACTCAAATGAAACCTGAAGAAGAAAAATAATAGATGTTATCCATGTTCCTAATAATAATTTTTTTCAAATAATTTACAACTTAAGTGAAACTGGAGTTGTTTTTTTCCATTGTGACTCAAAGGGAGGCTGAAAGAGAAAAACATCAAATATTATTCATATGGTTAAGAATAATCTTTACAAAATAATATATAGCTTATTTACATGAAACTGAAGTTTTTTTTTCCGTGTTGACTAAAACGGAACCTAAAAAGAAAAAAGTCATATGCCTAAGAATAATCTTTTTGAAATAACTTATAACTTACTAACGTGAAACTGAAGTTATTTTCTTCCTTTTTAACTGAAAAGGAACCTTAAAAAGAAAAAAAAATCAAATATTAGTCATATCCTTAAGAACAATCTTTTTCAAATAATTTATAACTTACTTACCTGAAACTAAAGTAGTTTTCTTCCATGTTGACTCAAAGGGGTCCCTGAAAAAGAATAAATATAAAATATTAGTCATATGGTTCAGAACAATCTTATTCAAATAATATATAACTTACTTATGTGAAACTGAAGTTAATCTTCAGTGTTGACTGAAAGCGAACCTGAAAAAAAATCATATATTAGTCATATTCTTTAGAACAGTCTTTTCCAAATAATATATAACTTACCTACGTGAAATTGAAATTGTTTTTTTTTTTTTCAATGTACCCTCAAAGGGAGCCTGAAAAAGAAAAATATGAAATATTAGTCATATGGTTAAGAACAATCTTTTTCAAATAATTTGTAACTTACTTAGATGAAGCTGAAGTAGCTTTCTTCCCTGTTGACTCAAAGGGAGCCTGAAAAGAAAAATATCAAATATTAGTTATATGCTTAAGAACAATCTTTTTCAAATAATATATAACTTGCTTACGTGAAATTGAGATTGTTTTTTTTTCATGTTGACTCAAAGGGAGCCTGGAAAAGAAAAATATGAAATATTAGTCTTATGCTTAATAACAATCTTTTTCAAATAATTTAAAACTTACTTACGAGAAACTTAATTAATTTTCTTCAATGTTGACTCAAAGTGAGCCTGAAAAAGAAAATTATCAAATGTTAGTCATATACTTAAGAACAATCTTTTTCAAATAATTTATAACTTACTTATGTGAAACTAAAGTAATTTTATTCCATGTTAAATCAAAGGGAGCCTGAAAAAGAAAATTATCAAATATTAGTCATATACTTAAGAACAATCTTTATCAAATAATTTATAACTTACTTATGTGAAACTAAATTCCATGTTAAATTAAAGGGAGCCTGAAAAAGAAAAATATAAAATATTAGTCATATGGTTCAGAACAATCTTTTTCAAATAATATATAACTTATTTATGTGAAACTGAAGTTAATCATCCGTGTTGACTGAAAGCGAACCTGAAAAAAAAATCATATTTTAGTTATATTTTTTAGAACAGTCCTTTCCAAATAATATATAACTTACCTGCGTGAAATTGAAATTGTTTTTTTTTCAATGTAGACTCAAAGGGAACCCGAAAAAGAAAAATATGAAATATTAGTTATACGCTTAAGAACGATCTTTTTCAAATAATTTTTAACTTACCTACGTGAAACTGAAATTGCTTTCTTCCATGTTTACTCAAAGGGAGCCTGAAAAAGAAAAATATCAAATATTAGTCATATGCTTAATAACAATCTTTTTCAAATAATTTATAATTTGCTTACGTGAAATTGAGATTGTTTTTTTTTCATGTTGACTCTAAGGGCGCCTGTAAGAGAAAAATATGAAATATTAGTCATATGTTTAATAACAATATTTTTCTAATAATTTACAACTTACTTACGTGAAACTGAAGTAGTTTTCTTCCATGTTGACTCAAAGGGAACCTGAAAAAGAAAATTATCAAATATTAGTCATATACTTAAGAACAATTTTTATCAAATAATCTATAACTTACTTACTTGAAACTGAAGTAGTTTTCTTCCATGTTGACTCAAAGGGAGCCTGAAAAAGATAATTATCAAATATTAGTCATATACTTAAGAACAATTTTTATAAAATAAGCTATAACTTACTTACGTGAAACTGAAGTAGTTTTCTTCCATGTTGACTCAAAGGGAGCCTGAAAAAATATAAATATGAAATATTAGTAATATGCTTAAGAACAATCTTTTTCAAATAATAAATAACTTATTACGTAAAACTGAAGTTTTTTCCCTCTGTGTTGACTTAAAAGGAACCTGAAAAAGAAAAACAAAATCATATATTAGTCATATGGTTAAGAACAATCTTTTTCAAATAATATATAACTTATTTGCGGGAAACTGAAGTTTTTTCTTCCGTGTTGACTGAAAAGGAACCTGAAAAAGAAGAAGAAATAATATATCAGTCATATTCTTAAGAACAGTCTTTTTCAAATAATTTATAACTGATTTATGTGAAATTGAATTTTTTTTTCATGTTGACTCAAAGGGAGCCTAAAAAAGAAAAATATGAAATATTAGTCATATGCTTAAGAACAGTCTTTTTCAAATAATTATAACTTGCTTACGTGAAAACGAAGGTGTTTTCTTCCGTGTTGACTCGAAGCGAACCTTAAAAAGAAAGATATCAAACATTAGTCATATGCTTAATAATAAGTGTTTTTGAAATAACTAATAACTTACTTACGTGAAACTGAAGTTATTTTCTTCCATTTTAATTCAGAGGGAACCTGGAAAAGAAAAAAAAACAAATATTAGTCATATGCTTAAGAATAATCTTTTTCAAATAATTTATAACTTACTTGCGTGAAACTGAACTTTTTTCTTCCGTGTTGACTAAAAGGGAAACTGAAAAAGAAAAAAAATCATGTTAGTCATATGATTAAAAACAATCTTTTTCAAATAATTTATAACTTACTTACCTGAAACTGAAGTTTTTTCTTCTGTGTTGACTGAAAAGGAACCTGAAAAAGAAAAAAAATCATATATTAGTCATATGCTTAAGAACAATTTTTATCATACAATTTATAACTTACTTACTTGAAACTGAAGTAGTTTTCTTCAATTTTGACTCAAAGTGAGCCTGAAAAAGAAAAATATCAAATATTAGTCGTATGCTTAAGAACAATCTTTTTCAAATAATTTATAACTTACTTAATTAAAACTTAAGTATTTTTCTTCCAGGTTTACTGAAAGGGAGCCTTAAAAAAAAAAAAAATATTATTCAAATTTTTAAGAACAATCTTTTTAAAATAATAAATAAATTAATTACATTAAACAGAAGTTTTTTTCCTCCGTTTTGACTGAAAGGGAAGCAAAAAAAGAAAAAAAAATGATATATTAGTCATATGCTTAAGAACAGTCTTTTTTAAGTAATATATAACTTACTTACATGAAACTAAAGTAGTTTTCTTCCATGTTGATTCAAAGATAGCCTGAAAAAGAAAAATATCAAATATTAGTCATACAGTTAAGAAGAATCTTTTTCAAATAATTTTTCACCTAACTTACTTAGGTGAAACTGAAGTTTTTTTCTTCTGTGTTGACTTAAAGGGAACCTGAAAAAGAAAAAAAAATCATATATTAGTCATATGGTTAAGAACAATCTTTTTCAAATAATATATAACTTACGTGAAACTGAAGTTTTTTTATTCTGTGTTCACTGAAAAGGAACCTGAAAAAGAGAAAAATCGTATATTAGTCATATGCTTAAGAACAATCTTTTTAAATAATATATAACTTACTTACTTGAAATTGAAATCGTTTTTTCCGCATGTTTTTTCAAATGGAACCTTAAAAAGACAAATATCAAATATTAGTTATATGTTTAAGAATAATCTTTTTCAAATCATTTATAACTTGCGTACGTGAAATTGAAGTAGTTTTCTTCAATGTTGACTCAAAGGAAACCTGAAAAAGAAAAATATCAAATATTATTCATATACTTAAGTATAATGTTTTTGAAATAATTAATAACTTACTTACGTGAAACCGAAGTTTTTTTCTTACGTGTTGACTGAAAGGGAACCAAACAAAGAAAAAAATTATATATTAGTCATATGCTTAAGAACAATCATTTTCAAATAGTTTATAAATTAATTACATGAAACTTACTTAGGTGAAGTAGTTTTCTTCCATCTTGACTCAAAGAGAGCCTGAAAAGAAAATTATCAAATACTAGTCATATACTTAAGAAAAATATTTTTCAAATAATATATAACTTACTTACTTTAAATTGAGATTGTTTTTTTTTTTCATGTTTACTGAAAGTGAGCCTGAAAAATAAAAAAATTAAATATTAGTCATATTATTAATAACAATCTTTTTCAAATAATTTACAACTTACTTAGTTGAAACTGAAGTTTTTTTCTTCCATGTAGAATCAGAACGAGCCTGAAAGAGAAAATTATCAAATATTAGTCATATGCTTAAGGACAATCTTTTTCAAATAATTTATAACTTACTTACGTGAAACTGAAGTAGTTCTCTTCCATGTTGACTCAAAGGGAGCCTGAAAAAGAAAAAAAAATCATATATTAGTCATATTATTTATAAAAATTTTTTCCAAATAATATTTAAAATACCTACGTTAAATACAAATTGTTTTTTTTTTTTCAATGTTGCCTCAAAGGGAGCCTGAAAAAGAAAAATATGAAATATTAGTCATATACTTAAGAACATTCTTTATCAAATAATATATAACTTACTTACGTGAAATTGAGATTTTTTTTCATGTTGACTCTAAGGGAGCCTGGAAAAGAAAAATATGAAATATTAGTCATATGCTTAATAACAATATTTTTATAATAATTTACAACTTATTTAGGTGAAACTGAAGTTGTTTTCTTCCATGTTGACTCAAAGGGAACCTGAAAAAGAAAATTATCAAATATTAGTCATATACTTAAGAAAAATCTTTATCGAATAATTTATAACTTACTTACGTGAAACTGAAGTAGTTCTCTTCCATGTTGACTCAAAGGGAGCCTGAAAAAGAAAAAAAAATCATATATTAGTCATATTCTTTTGAACAATTTTTTCCAAATAATATTTAACTTACCTACGTGAAAGACAAATTGTTTTTTTTTCAATGTTGCCTCAAAGGGAGCCTGAAAAAGAAAAATATGAAATATTAGTCATATTGTTAATAACAATCTTTTCCTAATAATTTAAAACTTACTTAGGTGAAACTGAAGTAGTTTTCATCCATGTTGACTCAAAGGGAGCCTGAAAAAGAAAAATATCAAATATGAGTAATATGCTTAAGAACAATTTTTTCAAATAATATATAACATACTTACGTGAAATTGAGATTGTTTTTTTTATGTTGACTCAAAGGTAGCCTGGAAAAAAAATATGAAATATTAGTCATATGCTTAAGAACAATCTTTTTCAAATAATAAATAACTTAATACGTGAAACTGAAGTAGTTTTCTTCATGTTGACTCGAAGGGAGCCTGAAAAACATAAATTTGAAATATTAGTCATATGCTTAAGAACAATCTCTTTCAAATAATAAATAACTTATTACGTGAAAGTGAAGTTATTTTCTTCCATGTTGATTCAAAGGGAACCTGAAAAAGAAAAATATCAAATATTATTCATATGCTTAAGAATAATTTTTTTCAAATAATTTACGACTTAACTGAAACTGGAGGTGTTTTTTTCCATTTTTACTCAAAGGGAGGCTGAAAAAGAAAAAAATCAAATATTATTCATATGGTTAAGAACAATCTTTAAAAAATAATATATAACTTATTACGTGAAACTGAAGTTTTTTCCTTCCGTGTTGACTTAAAGGGAACCTGAAAAAGAAAAAAAAATCATAAATTAGTCATATCGTTAAGAACAATCTTTTTCAAATAATATATAACTTATTTACGGGAAACTGAAGTTTTTTTCTTCCATGTTGACTGAAAGGGAACCTGAAAAAGAAGAAGAAATAACATATTAGTCATATTCTTAGAACAGTCTTTTTCAAATAATATATAACTGACTTACGTGAAATTGAATTTTTTTTATGTTGACTCAAAGGGAGCCTGAAAAAGACAAATATGAAATGTTAGTCATATGCTTAAGAACAGTGTTTTTCAAATAATTTATAACATACTTACGTGAAACCGAAGTTGTTTTTTCCATGTTGACTCAAAGAGAACCTAAAAAAGTAAAATGTCAAATATTATGCATATGCTTACTAAAATTTTTCTTGAAATAATTTATAACTTACTTACGTGAAACTTAAGTTATTTTTCTTCCATGTTGACTCAAAGGGAACCTGAAAAAGAAAAAAAGAAATAATAATCATATGCTTAAGAACAGTCTTTTTCAAATAATATATAACTTACTTTTGTGAAACTGAACTTTTTTCTTCCGTGTTGACTAAAAGGGAAACTGAAAAAGAAAAAAAATCATACATTAGTCATATGCTTAAGAACAACCTTTTTCAAATAATTTATTACTTACTTACGTGAAACTGAAGTTTTTTTTCCTTCTCTGTTGACTTAAGGGAACCTGAAAAATAAAAATATAAAATATTAGTCATATGGTTCAGAACAATCTTTTTGAAATAATTTATAATTTACTTATGTGAAACTGAAGTTGTTTTCTTCCATCTTTACTCAAAGGGAGTCTGAAAAAGAAAAATATCAAATATTAGTCATATGCTTAAGAACAATTTTTTCAAATAATATATAACATACTTACGTGAAATTGAGATTGTTTTTTTTTTATGTTGACTCAAAGGGAGCCTGTTAAAGAAAAATAGGAAATATTAGTCATTTGCTTAATGACAATATCTTTCTAATAAATACAACTTACTTAGTTGAAAATGAATTAGTTTTCTTCCATGTTGACTCAAAGGGAGCCGGAAAAAGAAAAATATGAGATATTAGTCATATGGTTCAGAACAATCTTTTTCAAATAATATATAACTTACTTACTTGAAACTGAAGGTTTTTTCTTCCATGTTGACTGAAAGGGAACCTGAATAAGAAAAGACTATATATTAGTCATATGCTTAAGAATTATCTTTTTCAAATAATTTATAATTTACTTGACTGAAATTGAAATATTTTTTTTACATATTTACTCATAGGGGAACATTAAAAAGAAAATTATGAAATATTATTCATACCCCTTAGAATAATACTTTCTATATAGTTTATAGTTTACTGACTCGAAACTACAGTTGTTTTCTTCAATGGTTACTCAGGTAAAACCTGAAAAATAAAAATATCAAGCATTAGTCTTATGCTTAAGAACAATCTTTTTCAGATAATTTATAACTTACTTACGTGAAACCGAAGTTTTTTTCTTCCGTGTTGACTGAAAGGGAACCAAAAAAAGAAAAAAATTATATATTAGTCATATGCTTAAGAACAATCTTTTTCAAATAGTTTATAACTTACTTACATGAAACTAAAGTAGTTTTTTTCCATATTGATTCAAAGATAACCTGAAAAAGAAAAATATCAAATATTAGTCATATGCTTAAGAACAATCTATCCAATAATTTATAACTTACTTTCGTAAAATTTAGGTTTTTTCTTCTATTTTGACTTAAAGGGAACCTGAAAAAAAAAATTCCCATGTTTATTCAAATGGAACCTTAAAAAGAAAAATATCCAATATTAGTCATATGTTTAAGAACAATCTTTTTCAAATAATTTGTAAATTACTTACGTGAAATTGAAGTAGTCTTCTTCCATGTTGACTCGAAGGGAGCCTGAAAAAGAAAAATATCAAATATTATTCATATGGCTAGATTAGAACAATCTTTTCAAAATAATATGTAACTTATTTACATGAAACTGAAGTTCTTTTCTTCCGTGTTGACAGAAAGGGAACCTGAAAAATAAAAAAATCATATGCTTGAGAATAATCTTTTTTAAATAATTTATAACTTACTAACGTTAAACTGAAGTTATTTTCTTCAATGCTAACTAAAAAGGAACCTGAAAAAGAAAAAAAATCAAATATTAGTCATATACTTAAGAACAATCTATTTCAAATAATGTATAACCTAATTACGCGAAGCTGAAATTAGTTTTCTTCCATGATGATTCAGGGGGAACCTGAAAAAGAAAAATATAAAGTATTAATAATATGGGTTAGAACAATCTTTTTCAAATAATATATAACTTACATAAGTGAAACTGAATTTAATCTTCAGTGTTGACTGATAGCGAACCTTAAAAATAAAAAAAAATCATATATTAGTCATATTCTTTAGAACAGTCTGTTCCAAATAATATATAACTTACCTACGTGAAATTGATTTTTTTTTTTTTTTTTCAATAATGCCTCAAAGGGAGCCTGAAAAAGAAATATATGAAATATTAGTCATATGGTTAAAAACAATATTTTTCAAATAATTTGTAACTTACTTAGGTGAAACTGAAGAAGTTTTCTTCCATCTTGACTCAAAGGGAGCCTGAAAAAGAAAATTATCAAATATTAGTCATATACTTAAGAACAATCTTTTTCAAATAATATATAACTTACTTACGTGAAATTGAGATTTTTTTTTATGTTGACTCTAAGGGAGCCTGGAAAAGAAAAATATGAAATATTAGTCATATGCGTAATAACAATATTTCTCTAATAATTTACAACTTACTAAGGTGAAACAGAAGTTATTTTCTCCATGTTGACTCAAAGGGAGTCTGAAAAAGAAAATTATCAAATAGTAGTCTTATACTTAAGAACAATCTTTATCGAATAATATATAACTTACTTACGTGAAACCGAAGTAGTTCTCTTCCATGTTGACTCAAAGGGAGCGTGAAAAAGGAAAAAAAAATCATATATTAGTCATATTCTTTATAACAGTCTTTTCCAAATAATATATAACTTACCTACGTTAAATTTAAATTTTTTTTTTTAAATGTACCCTCAAAGGGAGCCTGAAAAATAAAAATATTAAATATTAGTCATATGGTTAAGAACAATCTTTTTCAAATAATTTGTAACTTACTTAGATGAAGCTGAAGTAGCTTTCTTCCTTGTTGACTCAAAGGGAGCCTGAAAAGAAAAATATCAAATATTAGTTATATGATTAAGAACAATCTTTTTCAAATAATATATAATTTGCTTACGTGAAATTGAGATTGTTTTTTTTTTCATGTTGACTCTAAGGGAGCCTGGAAGAGAAAAATATGAAATATTAGTCATATGTTTAATAACAATATTTTTCTAATAATTTACAACTTACTTAGGTGAAACTGAAGTAGTTTTCTTCCATGTTGACTCAAAGGAAGCCTGAAAAAGAAAATTATCAAATATTAGTCATATACTTAAGAACAATTTTTATCAAATAATTTATAACTTATTTACGTGAAACTGAAATTGTTTTCTTCAAGGTTTACTCAAAGGGAACCTGAAAAAGAAAATTATCAAATATTAGTCATATACTTAAGAACAATTTTTATCAAATAAGCTATAACTTACTTACGTGAAACTGAAGTAGTTTTCTTCCATGTTGACTCAAAGGGAGCCTGAAAAAAGATAAATATGAAATATTAGTCATATGCTTAAGAACAATCTTTTTCAAATAATAAATAACTTATTACGTAAAAATGAAGTTTTTTACTTCTGTGTTGACTTAAAAGGAACCTGAAAAAGAAAAACAAATTCATAAATTAGTCATATCGTTAAGAACAATCTTTTTCAAATAATATATAACTTATTTACGGTAAACTGAAGTTTTTTTCTTCCATGTTGACTGAAAGGGAACCTGAAAAAGAAGAAGAAATAATATATTAGTCATATTCTTAGAACAGTCTTTTTCAAATAATATATAACTGACTTACGGGAAATTGAATTTTTTTTTCATGTTGACTCAAAGGGAGCCTAAAAAAGAAAAATATGAAATATTATTCATATGCTTAAGAACAGTCTTTTTCAAATAATTTATAACTTACTTACGTGAAAACGAAGTTGTTTTCTTCCATGTTGAATCAAAGTGAACCTTAAAAAGAAAAATATAAAAAATTAGTGATATTATTAATAATAAGTTTTTTTCAAATAACTTATAAATTATTTACTTGAAACTGAAATTATTTTCTTCAATTTTAATTCAAAGCAAACCTGGAAAAGAAAAAAAACAAATCCTAATCATATGCTTAATAACAGTCTTTTTCAAATAATATATAACTTAATTATGTGAAACTGAACTTTTTTCTTCCGTGTTGACTAAAAGGAAAACTGAAAAAGAAAAAAAATCATGTTAGTCATATGATTAAAAACAATCTTTTTCAAATAATTTATAACTTACTTACCTGAAACTGAAGTTTTTTCTTCTGTGTTGACTGAAAAGGAACCTGAAAAAGAAAAAAAATCATATATTAGTCATATGCTTAAGAACAATTTTTATCATACAATTTATAACTTACTTACGTGAAACTGAAGTAGTTTTCTTCAATGTTGACTCAAAGGGAACCTGAAAAAGAAAATATAAAAAAATAGTTGTATTCTTAGAACACTCTTTTTCAAATAATTTATAACTTACTTACGTAACACTTAAGTAGTTTTCTTCCTTGTTGACTGAAAGGGAGACTTAAAAAAAAAAAAATATTAGTCATATGTTTAAGAACAATCTTTTTAAAATAATACATAAATTAATTACATTAAACTGAAGTTTTTTTCCTCCGTTTTTAATGAAAGGGAAACAAAAAAAGAAAAAAAAATGATATATTATTCATATGATTAAGAACAGTCTTTTTTAAGTAATATATAACTTACTTACATGAAACTAAAGTAGTTTTCTTCCATGTTGATTCAAAGATAGCCTGAAAAAGAAAAATATCAAATATTAGTCATACAGTTAAGAAGAATCTTTTTCAAATAATTTTTCACCTAACTTACTTAGGTGAAACTGAAGTTTTTTTCTTCTGTGTTGACTTAAAGGGAACCTGAAAAATAAAAAAAAATCATATATTAGTCATATGGTTAAGAACAATCTTTTTCAAATAATATATAACTTACGTGAAACTGAAGTTTTTTTCTTCTGTGTTCACTGAAAAGGAACCTGAAAAAGAGAAAAATCGTATATTAGTCATATGCTTAAGAACAATCTTTTTAAATAATATATAACTTACTTACTTGAAATTGAAATCGTTTTTTCCGCATGTTTTTTCAAATGGAACCTTAAAAAGAAAAATATCAAATATTAGTTATATGCTTAAGAACAATCTTTTTCAAATAATTTATAACTTACTTACGCGAAACTGAAGTAGTTTTCTTCCATGTTGACTCAAAGGGAGCCTGAAAACGAAAAATATCAAATATAGTCATATGCTTTAGAACAATCTTTTTCAGATAATTTATAACTTACTTACGTGAAACCGAAGTTTTTTTCCTCCGTGTTGACTGAAAGGGAACCAAAAAAAGAAAAAAATTATATATTAGTCATATGCTTAAGAACAATCTTTTTCAAATAGTTTATAACTTACTTACATGAAACTTACTTAGGTGAAGTAGTTTTCTTCCATCTTGACTCAAAGGGAGCCTGAAAAAGAAAATTATCAAATACTAGTCATATACTTAAGAACAATCTTTTTCAAATAATATATAACTTACTTACGTGAAATTGAAATTGTTTTTTTTTTTCATGTTTACTATAAGGGAGCCTGGAAAATAAAAAAATGAAATATTAGTAATATGCTTAATAACAATATTTTTCTAATAATTTATAACTTACTACGTAAAATTGAAGTTTTTTTCTTCCATGTTGACTCAAAGGGAGCCTGAAAAAGAAAATATCAAATATTAGTCATATGATTGAGAACAATCTTTTTGGAATAATTTATAATTTACTTACGTGAAACTGAAATTGTTTTCTTCCATGTTTACTCAAATGGAACCTGAAAAAGAAAAAAAATAATATATTAGTCATATTATTTTTAACAATTTTTTCCAAATAATATATAACTTACCTACTTGAAAGACAAATTGTTTTTTTTTTCAATGTTTCATCAAAGGGAGCCTGAAAAAGACAAATATGAAACATTAGTCATATAGTTAAGAACATTCTTTATCTAATAATTTACAACTTACTAAGCTGAAACTGAAGTTGTTTTCTTCCATGTTGACTCAAAGGGAGCCTGAAAAAGAAAAATATCAAACATTAGTCATATGCTTAAGAATAATCTTTATCGAATAATTTATAACTTACTTACGTGAAACTGAAGTAGTTCTCTTCAATGTTGACTCAAAGGGAGCCTGAAAAAGAAAAAAAAATAATATATTAGTCATATTATTTATAACAATTTTTTAAAAATAATATTTAACTTACCTACGTGAAATACAAATTGTTTTTTTTTTTCAATGTTGCCTCAAAGGGAGCCTGAAAAAGAAAAATATGAAATATTAGTCATATACTTAAGAACATTCTTTATAAAATAATATATAACTTACTTACGTGAAATTGAGATTTTTTTTCATGTTGACTCTAAGGGAGCCTGGAAAAGAAAAATATGAAATATTAGTCATATGCTTAATAACAATATTTTTATAATAATTTACAACTTACTAAGGTGAAACTGAAGTTGTTTTCTTCCATGTTGACTCAAAGGGAGCCTGAAAAAGAAAATTATCAAATATTAGTCATATACTTAAGAAAAATCTTTATCGAATAATTTATAACTTACTTACGTGAAACTGAAGTAGTTCTCTTCCATGTTGACTCAAAGGGAGCCTGAAAAATAAAAAAAAATCATATATTAGTCATATTCTTTTGAACAATTTTTTCCAAATAATATTTAACTTACCTACGTGAAAGACAAATTGTTTTTTTTTTTCAATGTTGCCTCAAAGGGAACCTGAAAAAGAAAAATATGAAATATTAGTCATATTGTTAATAACAATATTTTTAAAATAATTTATAAATTACTTAGGTGAAACTGAAGTAGTTTTCTTCCATGTTGACTCAAAGGGAGTCTGAAAAAAAAATATCAAATATTAGTCATATGCTCAAGAACAATTTTTTCAAATAATATATAACATATTTACGTGAAATTCAGATTGTTTTTTTTATGTTGACTCAAAGGGAGCCAGGAAAAGAAAAATATGAAATATTAGTCATATTCTTAATGACAATTTCTTTCTAATAATTTACAACTTACTTAGTTGAAACTGAAGTAGTTTTCTTCCTGTTGACTCAAAGGGAGCCTGAAAAAGAAATTTATCAAATATTAGTCATATTCTTGAGAACAATCTTTATCAAATAATTTATAACCTACTTACGTGAAACTGAAGTAGTTTTTTTCCGTGTTGACTCAAAGGGATCTTTTTTCAATCTTTTCAATCTTTTCAATCTTTTCAATCTTTTTCAAATAATAAATAACTTATTACGTGGAACTGAAGTAGTTTTCTTCATGTTTACTCAAAGGGAACCTGAAAAAGATAAATTTGAAATATTAGTCATATGCTTAAGAACAATCTTTTTCAAATATTAAATAAGTTATTACGTGAAAGTGAAGTTATTTTCTTCCATGTTGATTCAAAGGGAACCTGAAAAAGAAAAATATCAAATATTATTCATATGCTTAAGAATAATTTTTTTCAAATAATTTACAACTTAACTGAAACTGGAGGTGTTTTTTTCCATGTTGACTCAAAGGGAGCCTGAAAGAGATAACATCAAATATTATTCATATGTTTAAGAACAATCTTTTCAAAATAATACATAACTTATTACGTGAAACTGAAGTTTTTTCCCTTCCGTGTTGACTTAAAGGGAACCTGAAAAAGAAAAAAAAAATCATAAATTAGTCATATCGTTAAGAGCAATCTTTTTCAAATAATATATAACTTATTTACGGGAAACTTCTTCCATGTTGACTGAAAGGGAACCTGAAAAAGAAGAAGAAATAACATATTAGTCATATTCTTAGAACAGTCTTTTTCAAATAATATATAACTGACTTACGTGAAATTGAATTTTTTTTATGTTGACTCAGAGGGAGCCTGAAAAAGAAAAATATCAAATATTAGTCATATGCTTAAGAACAATCTTTTTCAAATAATTTATAACTTACTTACGTGAAACTGAAGTTGTTTTTTCCATGTTGACTCAAAGTGGACCTAAAAAAGAAAAATATCAAATATTATTCATATGCTTAAGAAAAGTTTTCTTGAATTAAATAATAACTTACTTACGTGAAACTGAAGTTATTTTCTTCCATGTTAATTCAAAGAGAACCTGATAAAGAAAAAAAGAAATACTAATCATATGCTTAAGAACAGTCTTTTTCAAATAATATATAACTTACTTTTGTGAAACTGAACTTTTTTCTTCCGTGTTGACTAAAAGGGAAACTGAAAAAGAAAAAAAATCATACATTAGTCATATGCTTAAGAACAACCTTTTTCAAATAATTTATAACTTACTTACGTGAAACTGAAGTTGTTTTTTCTTCTCTGTTGACTCAAAGGGAACCTGAAAAAGAAAAATATCAAATATTAGTCATATGCTTCAGAACAATTTTTATCATACAATTTATAACTTACTTACGTGAAACTGAAGTATTTTTCTTCAATGTTGACTCAAAGGGAGTCTGAAAAAGAAAAATATCAAATGTTATTCATATGCTTAAGAACAATTTTTTCAAATAATTTATAACATACTTACGTGAAATTGAGATTGTTTTTTTTTATGTTGACTCAAAGGGAGCCTGTTAAAGAAAAATAGGAAATATTAGTCATTTGCTTAATGACAATATCTTTCTAATAAATACAAATTACTTAGTTGAAAATGAATTAGTTTTCTTCCATGTTGACTCAAAGGGAGCCTGAAAAAGAAAAATATGAGATATTAGTCATATGGTTCAGAACAATCTTTTTCAAATAATATATAACTTACTTACTTGAAACTGAAGGTTTTTTCTTCCATGTTGACTGAAAGGGAACCTGAATAAGAAAAGACTATATATTAGTCATATGCTTAAGAATTATCTTTTTCAAATAATTTATAACTTACTTGCCTGAAATTGAAATCTTTTTTTTCCATGTTGACTCAGAGGGAACCTGAAAAAGAAATATATCAAATAATAGTCGTATGCTTAAGAACAATCTTTTTCAAATAATTTATAACTTACTTACTTGAAACAACATTTTTTTTCTTCTATGTTGACTCAGAGGGAACCAGAAAAAGAAAAATATCATATATTAGTCTTATGCTTAAAAAAAATCTTTTTCATATAATTTATAA
The DNA here is from genome assembly GCF_049724085.1 of Artemia sp. Qi Xiang Cuo. Classification (NCBI taxonomy): domain Eukaryota; kingdom Metazoa; phylum Arthropoda; class Branchiopoda; order Anostraca; family Artemiidae; genus Artemia; species Artemia sp. Qi Xiang Cuo. The sequence continues at coordinate 22,410,557 of NC_142807.1, read as the reverse complement.
CTTACTTATGTGAAACCGAAGTTTTTTTTTCTCCGTGTTGACTGAAAGGGAACCAAACAAAGAAAAAAATTATATATTAGTCATATTCTTAAGAACAATCTTTTTCAAATAGTTTATAACTTACTTACATGAAACTAAAGTAGTTTTTTTCCATATTGATTCAAAGATAACCTGAAAAAGAAAAATATCAAATATTAGTCATATGGTTAAAAACAATCTATCCAATAATATATAACTTACTTACGTAAAACTGAAGTTTTTTTCTTCTCTGTTGACTCAAAGGGAACCTGAGAAAAAAATTCCCATGTTTATTCAAATGGAACCTTAAAAATAAAAATATCCAATATTAGTCATATGTTTAAGAACAATCTTTTCAAAATAATACGTAACTTATTTACATCAATCAATCAATCAATCAATCATTTTATTAATACTAAACTATATTACAAACGTAAAGAAAAATTATTTAGCCCATGAAGCTTGGCTTGTTGTGGGCCTTACAATACAATAATAAAGTACTAAGACAACCATAAATATTACTCTAAATCAAACAATATAAATGAAATAAAGATTAAAGAGAATAAACAATACCATACAATAAAAAAAAAAAAAAAAAAAAAAAAAAAAAAAAAAAAAAAGAATAACGATATATAAGGGAAAAATACAAAAGGAGAAACACTAGGAAAAGAGAAAACAGGGAAAATAAACGAAGGAGAGAGAAATTACTAAACTGGAAATACACGACGAATAACTGCCTTTGCAGACAGAAATAATGGGACATCCGGTGAGATTGAATTCCATAATTGAATTGAATTATAAACAGGAGACCTCTGGGCTGCTGTAGATGAACGTTTGGGCAAAATAAATCTACGAGAAGAACTACGTAGAAAAGTAGAGTACCTACCTGAGCCTGTCCGTGAAAAAAATTGCTGTAGAGGCGGTGGAAGTGTACCTAGAAAAGCAGAATGCGCTAAATAAAGATTAATTTTACTCACAATACGATCCAGCGGAGCTATTCCAGTATCATTATAAAGATCAAAGGAAGGGTAAAGCCGAGGGAGAAGAAAAGTAGCCTTCACTGCCCTATTTTGGGCTCTTTGAAGTGAGCAGAGAAGAGATTTATTAGTATTACCCCAGACAGAGCAGCAATAAGAAAGGTAAGGATATATAAAAGCATAATAAAGAGAAAGCATAACATCTGGGGGAAGAAATGAGTTAACCCGGTGCAACATTGAAGACTGGCAGAAGATGAGGGAATGGGTGTGAGTTATATGAGGCTTAAAAGAGAGAAAACAGTCAAGATACACACCAAGAAATTTCACCATAGAATCTGCAGTATAACATCATTCCCATAAGTCAGGATGATTGGCTCCCTTACGTCTCTCATACGATAAGGGGTCCTGAAGTGTACAATGGCACTTTTTTGGCTGTTGAGAGTCATACCATTTGACCAGCACCAATCTTTTACTTTATCAAGAAGACCTTGAGCTAGGGAAGTGGCAGATGGCAAGTCTACTGCAGCAATGAAAAAGTTACTGTCATCAGCAAAAAGAATAGGGTGCACAAGGGGATGAAGACCATCAACGAGATCATTAATATAAATTAAAAACAAAAGTGGTCCAAGCACAGAGCCCTGTGGGACACCCTTCAATATAGGCAAAGTAGTGGAAGAATTACCATTAACTGAAACATACTGAGATCTTCCCGACAGATAAGACCTTAACCATTCTAGTGGGACTCCATGCACTCCAAATGAAGATAGTTTAGACAAAAGAACAGAGTGGTCAACCATATCAAAGGCCTTTGAAAAGTCAAGAAAGAGACCCAAAACACACAAGCCCTTGTCCAGATTAAAATGCACAAACTCTGTTGCATCTGAAAGTGCATACAAGGCAGAGAAAGTGGGACGAAAACCATACTGATGGTTAGTTATGAGAGAAGGTCCTGCAGGCGTGTTAGTACTAAAAACAAATGAAGAGAGTCTACAATACACTACTCTTTCAACAACCTTGGAGATGACAGGAAGAAGAGAAATGGGTCTATAATTTGAAATTAGAGATGAATCACCTTTTTTATGTAAAGGTAAAACATTTGCAACTTTAAATAAATGAGGGGAAACACCAGAAGAAAGAGAGAGGTTAGTTATGTGTGAAATGGGGTTAGAAACAAACTGACCAATTTTTTTAAGAACATTATTACTCAAACCAAAACCATCAACTGAACGGCTACTTGGAAGCTGGGAAATAATACTATAAATTTCAATATCACTGCATGGGGAAAGGAAAAATGACTTTTCTGCTATGGAAAAACTGCTTACTCTACTCTTGGGTTGAATGGGAACCGAGGGAAGAGTGGTGAAATACAAATTGAAGGCATTTGCAGAAGAATTTTTATCCACAATAGATCCATCAGCATTCCTGTAATGACATGGGGGGGGACTGTTTGAGTTTCTTGCGAGAAATAGCTTCATTAACTACATTCCAAACCTTACGCAGGTTCCCCTTACACTCATCAATTTGACGCGAAAAATAGAGCTTTTTGGCTGCACGTACTGAAGTCGTAAGTACATTTTTGTAATGTTTATACTTCAAAAGATCATCCTGTGTTTTACTTTTACATGCAACCTTGAACAGAGACGCCTTCATATGTGTAGCATTAATCAGACCATTGGACATCCATGGGCATTTGGGTGTAGAATTCCTTGGTCTCTTCCTAAGAGGAAAATGTTTATCCAATAGAGCTCCCATACGACACACAAATAAACTTGTTGCACATTCAACATCATTAGCTTCAAGAACACTAGACCAATCATTACTCTGAAGACTAAGAGTTAAATTAGAAATTTAATTATCTGTAAAAATTCTAAAAGAAGATTCACCTTGCTTATTCACAGCAATCTCAGTATTAGGTACAAAAAGTGATAGATAAATAGGGAAGTGATCAGACAGATCAGTGAAAACAAGACCAGAAGTAAACTTCAATTTTGGAGGATGAGAAATGAAAATATTATCTATCAAAGTGGCAGAATTTCTTGTAGGATCAACACGTGAAGGAAAAAAAATTGAAGGAAGTAGCCCAGAAGAAGAAAGCACATCAAACAGATGGTCACATTCATCGCTTGATCCAACATTTAACATATTACAATTCAAATCTCCCAAAACACAAATACGTTTTTTAGAGAAAGTCCCTGCACAAGAAAGCTGATCAAGCAAATCACAGAACAGATGTGTTGGACAAGGAGGGGGCTTATAAAACAAAAAAACAGTATCACATGCAAACTGGCTTTTCAGATCAATGACAAGAGAATAAACAGTCCTACTATTAGACACTGCTGAAGTAAACAAGGATTCAAGGTCATATCGTCTACTGAATCTAATATCAGATTTTATAAATAAAGAAATGCCCCCTGAGCACTTTGTTACCACTCTAGGGACATGAATAGCAATATAACCATGCATATCATAAGCTGTTAAATTTTCACTATCAGATAACCATGTTTCAGTTAAACCAATTACATCAAAAGGGCAAGGACATGAACCTGAAGTTCTTTTCTTCCGTGTTGACAGAAAGGGAACCTGAAAAATAAAAAAATCATATGCTTGAGAATAATCTTTTTTAAATAATTTATAACTTACTAACGTTAAACTGAAGTTATTTTCTTCAATGCTAACTGAAAAGGAACCTGAAAAAGAAAAAAAATCAAATATTATTCATATGCTTAAGAACAATATTTATAAAATAATTTACAAGTTACTTACGTGAAACTAAAGTTAATTTCTTCCATGTTAAATAAGAGTGAGCCTTAAAAAGAAAAATATAAAATATTATTAGTATTCTTTATAACAATCTTTTTCAGATACTATATAACTTACTTATTTGAAACTGAAGTTAATCATCAGTGTTGACTGATACCGAACCTGAAAAAGAAAAAAAAATCATATATTAGTCATATTCTTTAGAACAGTCTGTTCCAAATAATATATAACTTACCTACGTGAAATTGATTTTTTTTTTTCAATAATGCCTCAAAGGGAGCCTGAAAAAGAAATATATGAAATATTAGTCATATGGTTAAAAACAATATTTTTCAAATAATTTGTAACTTACTTAGGTGAAACTGAAGTAGTTTTCTTCCATCTTGACTCAAAGGGAGCCTGAAAAAGAAAATTATCAAATACTAGTCATATACTTAAGAACAATCTTTTTCAAATAATATATAACTTACTTACGTGAAATTGAGATTGTTTTTTTTATGTTGACTCTAAGGGAGCCTGGAAAAGAAAAATATGAAATATTAGTCATATGCGTAATAACAATATTTCTCTAATAATTTACAACTTACTAAGGTGAAACAGAAGTTATTTTCTCCATGTTGACTCAAAGGGAGTCTGAAAAAGAAAATTATCAAATAGTAGTCTTATACTTAAGAACAATCTTTATCGAATAATATATAACTTACTTACGTGAAACCGAAGTAGTTCTCTTCCATGTTGACTCAAAGGGAGCGTGAAAAAGGAAAAAAAATCATATATTAGTCATATTCTTTAGAACAATTTATTCCAAATAATATATAACTTACCTACGTGAAATACAAATTTTTTTTTTTTAAATGTTGACTCAAATGGAACCTGAAAAAGAAAAATATCTAATGTTGGTCGTATGGTTAAGAAAAATCTTTTTCAAATAATTTGTAACTTACCTACGTAACACTTTAGTAGTTTTTTTCAATGTTGACTGAAAGGGAGCCTGAAAACAAAAAATATCAAATGTGAGTCGTATGATTAAGAACAATATTTTTAAAATAATTTATAACCTACTTACGTAACACTTAAGTAGTTTTCTTTCGTGTTGACTCAAAGGGAGCCTGAAAAAGATAAATATGAAATATTAGTCATATGCTTAAGAACAATCTTTTTCAAATAATAAATAACTTATTACGTGGAACTGAAGTAGTTTTCTTCATGTTGACTCAAGGGGAACCTGAAAAAGAAAAATATCAAATATTAGTCGTATGCGTAAGAACAATCTTTTTCAAATAATAAATTACTTACGTGAAACTAAGGTTAGTTTATTCCATGTTAATTCAAAGGAAACCTGAAAAAGAAAAATATCAAATATTATTCATATGCGTAAGAATAATTTTTTTCAAATAATTTACAACTTAAGTGAAACTGGAGTTGTTTTTTTCCATTTTTACTCAAAGGGAGGCGGAAAGAGAAAAACATCAAATATTATTCATATGGTTAAGAACAATCTTTACAAAATAATATATAGCTTATTTACATGAAACTGAAGTTTTTTTTTTGTGTTGACTAAAAGGGAACCTGAAAAAGAAAAAAGTCATATGGTTAAGAACAATCTTTTTCAAATAATATATAACTTATTTACGTGAAGCTGAAGTTTTTTCTTCTGTGTTGACTGAAAAGGAACCTGAAAAAGAGAAAATTCATATATTAGTCATATGCTTAAGAACAATCTTTTTAAATAATATATAACTTACTTACGTGAAATTGAGATTGTTTTTTCCCCATGTTTATTCAAATGGAACCTTAAAAAGAAAAATATCAAATATTAGTTATATGCTTAAGAACAATATTATTCAAATAATTTGTAACTTGCTTACGTGAAACTGAAGTAGTTTTCTTCCATGTTGACTCAAAGGGAGCCTGAAAAAGAAAAATATCAAATATTTTTCATATGGCTAGATTAGAACAATTTTTTTTTAAATAATATGTAACTTATTTACATGAAACTGAAGTACTTTTCTTCCGTGTTGACAGAAAGGGAACCTGAAAAATAAAAAAAAATCATGCTTAAGAACAATCTTTTTGAAATAATTTAGAACTTACTAACGTGAAACTGAAGTTATTTTCTTCAATGCTAACTGAAAAGGAACCTGAAAAAGAAAAAAAAATCAAACATTATGCATAAGCTTATGAACAATTTTTTTAAAATAATTTACAAGTTACTTTGTTGAAACCTAAGTTGTGTTTCTTCATGTGGACGCAAAGGGAACCTGAAAAAGAAAAAGATAAAACATTATACATATGCTTCATAATAATCTTTTTCAAATAATTTATAACTTACTTATTTGAAACTGAAGTTAATCTTTCTTGTTGACTGATAGCGAATCTGAAAAAGAAAAAAAATCATATATTAGTCATATTCTTTAGAACAGTCTTTTCCAAATAATATATAACTTACCTACGTGAAATTGAAATTGTTTTTTTTTCAATAATGCCTCCAAGGGTGCCTGAAAAAGAAAAATGGGAAATATTAGTCATATGGTTAAGAACAATCTTTTTCAAATAATTTTTAACTTACTTAGGTGAAACTGAAGTAGTTTTCTTCCATCTTGACTCAAAGGGAGCCAGAAAAAGAAAATTATCAAATATTAGTTATATACTTAAGAACTATCTTTTTCAAATAATATATAACTTACTTACGTGAAATTGAGGGTTTTTTTTTCATGTTGACTCTAAGGGAGCCTGGAAAAGAAAAAAAATGAAATATTAGTCATATGCTTAATAACAATATTTTTCTAATAATTTACAACTTACTAAGCTGAAACTGAAGTTGTTTTCTTCCATGTTGACTCAAAGGGAGCCTGAAAAAGAAAATTATCAAATATTAGTCATATACTTAAGAGAAATCTTTTTCAAATAATTTATAACTTACTTATGTGAAACTGAAGTAGTTTTCTTCCATGTTTGACTCAAAGGGAGCCTGAAAAAGAAAAATATGAAATATTAGTCATATGCTTAAGAATAATCTTTTTCAAATAATTTATAACTTACTTAAGTGAAACTGAAGTAGTTTTATTCCATGTTGACTCAAAGGAAAAATATCAAATATGATTCATATGCTCAAGAAAAATATTTTCAAATAATATATAACATACTTACGTGAAATTGAGATTGTTTTTTTTTATGTTGACTCAAAGGGAGCCAGGAAAAGAAAAATATGAAATATTAGTCATGTGCTTAATGACAATATCTTTCTAATAATTTACAACTTACTTAGTTGAAACTGAAGTAGTTTTTTTCCATGTTGACTCAAAGGGAGCCTGAAAACGAAAATTATCAAATATTAGTCATATTCTTGAGAACAATCTTTATCAAATAATTTATAACTTACTTACGTGAAACTGAAGTAGTTTTCTTTCGTGTTGACTCAAAGGGAGCCTGAAAAAGATAAATATGAAATATTAGTCATATGCTTAAGAACAATCTTTTTCAAATAATAAATAACTTATTACGTGAAACTGAAGTAGTTTTCTTCCATGTTGATTCAAAGGGAGCCTGAAAAAGATAAATTTGAAATATTAGTCATATTCTTGAGAACAATCTTTATCAAATAATTTATAACCTACTTACGTGAAACTGAAGTAGTTTTCTTCCGTGTTGACTCAAAGGGAGCCTGAAAAAGATAAATATGAAATATTAGTCATATGCTTAAGAACAATCTTTTTCAAATAATAAATAACTTATTACGTGAAACTGAAGTTGTTTTCTTCCATGTTGATTCAAAGGGAACCTGAAAAAGAAAAATATCAAATATTATTCATATGCTTAAGAATAATTTTTTTCAAATAATTTACAACTTAACTGAAACTGGAGGTGTTTTTTTACATGTTGAATAAAAGGGAGGCTGAAAAAGAAAAAAATCAAATATTATTCATATGGTTAAGAACAATCTTTTCAAAATAATATATAACATATTTACATGAAACTGAAGTTTTTTTTTCCGTGTTGACTGAAACGGAACCTGAAAAAGAAAAAAGTCATATGCTTAAGAATAAACTTTTTGAAATAACTTACTAACGTGAAACTGAAGTTATTTTCTTCCATTTTAAGTGAAAAGGAACCTGAAAAAGAAAAAAAAAGAAAAGAAAAATATAAAATATTAGTCATATGGTTCAGAACAATCTTTTTCAAATAATATATAACTTACTTAAGTGAAACTGAAGTTAATCTTCAGTGTTGACTGAAAGCGAACCTGAAAAAGAAAAAAAAATCATATATTAGTCATTTTCTTTAGAACAGTCTTTTCCAAATAATATATAACTTACCTACGTGAAATTGAAATGGTTTTTTTTTCAATGTAGCCTCAAAGGGAGCCTGAAAAAGAAAAATATAAAATATTAGTCATATGGTTAAGAACAATCTTTTTCAAATAATTAGTCATATTCTTAAGAACAGTCTTTTTCAAATAATATGTAACTGACTTACGGGAAATTGAATTTTTTTTTTCATGTTGACTCAAAGGGAGCCTGAAAAAGAAAAATATGAAATATTAGTCATATGCTTAAGAACAGTCTTTTTCAAATAATTTATAACTTACTTACGTGAAAACGAAGGTGTTTTCTTCCATGTTGACTCAAAGTGAACCTGAAAAAGAAAAATATCAAACATTAGTCATATGCTTAAGAATAAGTTTTTTTCAAATAATTTATAACTTATTTACGTGAAACTGAAGTTATTTTCTTCCATGTTAATTCAAAGAGAACCTGATAAAGAAAAAAAGAAATACTAGTCATATTCTTAAGAACAGTCTTTTTCAATTAATTTATAACTTACTTACGCGAAACAGAACTTTTTTCTTCCGTGTTGACTGAAAGCGAACCTGAAAAAGAAAAAAAATCATATATTAGTCATATTCTTTAGAACAATTATTTCAAAATAATATATAACTTACTTACGTGAAATAAAAATTGTTTTTTTTTTTTTTTTTTCAATGTTGCCTCAAAGGGAACCGGAAAAAGAAAAATATGTAATATTGGTCATAGGGTTAAGAAAAATATTTTCAAATAATTTATAACTTAATTAGGTGAAACTGAAGTAGTTTTCTTCCATGTTGACTCAAAGGGAACCTGGAAAAGAAAAATATCAAATGTTAGTCATATGCTTAAGAACAATGTTTTTCGAATAGTTTATAACTTACTTATGTGAAATTGAGATTGTTTTTTTTTATGTTGACTCAAAGGGAGCCTGGAAAAAAAGATATGAAATATTAGTCATGTGCTTAATAACAATATTTTTCTAATAATTTACAACTTACTTAGGTGAAACTGAAGTAGCTTTCTTCCATATTGACTCAAAGGGAGCCTGAAAAAGAAAAATATCAAATGTTAGTCATATTCTTAAGAACAATCTTTTTCAAATAATATATAACTTACTTACGTGAAATTGAGATTGTTTTTTTTTATGTTGACTCAAAGGGAGCCTGGAAAAAAAAGATATGAAATATTAGTCGTGTGCTTAATAACAATATTTTTCTAATAATTTACAACTTACTTAGGTGAAACTGAAGTAGCTTTCTTCCATATTGACTCAGAGGGAGCCTGAAAAAGAAAATTATCAAATATTAGTCATATGCTTAAGAACAATCTTTTTCAAATAATTTTGAACTTACTTATGTGAAACTGAAGTAATTTTCTTCCATGTTAAATCAAAGGGAGCCTGAAAAAGAAAAATATGAAATATTAGTCATATGCTTAAGAACAATCTTTTTAAATAATAAATAACTTACTTATGCGAAACTGAAGTTGTTTTCTTTCATGTTGATTCAAAGGGAACCTGAAAAAGAAAAATCTCAAATATTATTCATATGCTTAAGAATAATTTTTTTTTAAATAATTTATAACTTACGTGAAACTGAAGGTGTTTTCTTCCATGTTGACTCAAAGAGAATCTGAAAAAGAAAATTATCAAATATTATTCACATGCTTAAGAATAATTTTTTTTTCAATGATTTACAACTTACGTGAAACTAAAGTTATTTTCTTCCATGTTGACTCAAAGGGAACCTGAAAAGGGAAAAAAAACAGATATTAGTCATATGCTTAAGAACAGTCTTTTTTAAATAATGTATAACTTACTTAAGTGAAACTGAAGTTGTGTACCTACATGAAATTTATGTAGTTTTCTTCCATGTTGACTCAAAGGGAACCTGAAAAAAACAAATACCAAACATTATTTATGTGCTTAAGAATTTTTTAAATAATGCATAACTTACTTAGGTGAAACTCGAGTTTTTTTTCTTCCATGTTTGACTCAAAAGGGTACCTGAAAAAGTAAAATATGAAATATTAGTCATATGCTTAAGAATTTTTTTTCAAATAATTTCTAACTTACTTACGTGAAACTAAAGCTTTTTTCTTCCATGTTTACTCAATAGGGGACCTGAAAAAGAAAAATATCAAATATTAGTCATATGCCTCAGAACCTTTCTTTTTTCAAATAATGTACAACTTACTGACTTAAAAATAAATTTCTTCCGCCTTGTCAACCAAAATTGAATCTAAGAAAGAGACATTGTAAATATTAGCCATATTTCAAAAAAATCTATATTCGAATATTGTATAAGTTACTCACTCGAAACTACAGGTTTTCCGTACATTTTGACTAAAAAAGAGCCTAAAAGAGCAATGTGTCTAGTACTGATAAAATAATAATTTCAGGTTGTAGTCCTACTCTAAGCAAAAATATCCAATACCTGGTGAGTAATTAACTAAAACTACTTTTCTTACTCTAAGCATTCAATTTTTGTATTTAGTATTTAAACCTAGAGTTAGTTGTTTAACCTTTGAACATTTAACCTTTAGCAAGGGTTTTGTTTGTTGTTGTCCTTGTATCTGAATATTACCTTTCTCTTCATGAACAGCTTAAGATTAAACTGACGCGCACATTACTGCAGTATATAACCTTTCACTTTAGTATGACGTGATCCTATCTTATGACTGCGCCATGTGTTAAAGAGTTGATGTAATTAGTTTGCGATGTTTTCCTTTAAAAATGACGTCATCCCATTTTTCGAACACATCATATAGATAAAACATGACTCATAATAGCTTAGCGCTCTTGCTCTTACTTGAAATGGAAGTTTTTTCCTCAATTTTAAAACAAGCAAGAAATTGAAAACAGGAAATAACAGAAATTAGTATGCTTGAAACAGGTTCTAAAACCCCATAATTGCTTAAATGTAAAAAAAGAAAAAAAAAAGATCAAATTCAAATATTTTAAATATTAGTCATCTGCTGCAACCCTTAAGTTGCTTTTCAAATAATTTACAACTTACTCTATAGAAAGGTTCTCCCTGTAGCCTATCCAGAACCACAAAAAGATCTGGAAAAGGGAAATATTAATTTTTAGCCATATACTAAAGCTCTGCAAATCAAGGATGACAGATTGCCAAAGATTGTCCTTTTCGGCCAACCGTCTAGGGCTAAACGGGAAGCAGGTTGTCTGTGGTTGGGTTGGAAGGAAGTTCCCAGGAACTTCCTGGGAGGGTGTAAAGAGGTACTGTTAATTTTCTTTAACGATTTTTAACTTACCTACTTAAAAAGAAGTTTTTTCCTCTGTGTTGACTCAAAATATTACTTGAAAAGGGAAATTATAAGCATTAAGTGCAGGTTGCCACCAAGATCAGTTCCTAAAGTGCTACGATTGCCCAAATTTGCATGCTACACAGTGATTTTTGGTGCTATAGTCAAAAAATTGACTGTAATAGTGCTAAAATAGAACTTTAGTGCTATTTTAGTAACACTGAGCACATGCTATAGTGCCACACACAATAAACTAGTTCAAAAATAGTACTTTGGTTTACAGGTGGCAACCGTGATTAAGTTTTAGTCATATACTAAAGCATATTTGTTTTTCTCAAACCATTTTTTATTTCTTTACTCGAAATTGAAGTTTCTTCCTCTCGGGTGGCTCAAAAGAGACATAATGGGTAGATTCCCTGTCGAGTATTTATAGTTAATGATGAAAAGATGAGGGATATTTATCTTTGTTTAACCATCATTGATTACGGTCCGGACAGGGAACTTTAGGCATATTTTGAAAATTCAAAATATTGGTAACAGTCCATAAGGTTATAGAAGACTAGGGGTGGCTTACAATCAAAATCAATTAAAGTGACCCACCTGTTGAGTATTGTGTTAGCTCGGTACCAAGCTAAATAATATAAAAAAGAAACAACAAAATTTACCCTATTAGGCTTGCAAAATAGCCAGCCTTCATCTAACTCCTTCGTTACAAGATAGGCTTAGGTCTAGCAAAGAGCCCTTTTCTTAACATGCTATAAATGTGCATCCACAAAATCTTACCCCATGGAATGGGGATACTTTTAGTTCAGTCAAGCTTTAGTCAGATATTTGCTAATATCAAAGAATTTTTGCTTAGGTACGCTAGAAAGCTAATTTCAAGTCAAGGTTTTCAAAGCCTTATTCAGTTGGGGGGGGGGGGTTACTGGGTTCGACCCCCCCCCCCCTTGGAAGTTTTGTCCAATTCATGAATATACAACAAAATACATATAAACAAATTAGTTACGTGTTTTTAAACCTATCCCCCCCCCCTTCGAAACAAAAATCCTGGATATGCTCGTGGCGGTTTGTACTGCAGATATCCGTATAAAAGTATAAAATTTTAATCATCCTTCATGAGTAAGAAATATCAAAAAAAATCTATGAGAAAGTATATTCATACGCATTAATTTCAAAATTCTCAAGTATATTATTGTATGGAATTTTATCAACTGTCTATTCGGATAAGACTTATTATGTCCCGCGCATTTTTAACTCAACTCTCGACTAGAATTAAATATAACTAATTATTATACAAACGCGGAACACAATTACTATTAGGCGGAGCCCTTTTTTTTATTTCGGCGGCGTGGAACAAATTTCAGTCCAAAAAATCAATCATCATTAATAATGATCGCAGCACAGAATGCGCCCAATAAAAGGGAAATTCCAAGTACTAGCTATATGCTAAACCTAAAGTTTTTTTTCAAGTAATTGTTACTTACATACTCGAACCGGAAGTTTCTTCTTCTACGTTGACTTAAAAGAGAATCTGAAAAGGAAATTTCAAACATTTGATAAAACCCTGAAGTGTTTTATCTATTTTAATAATTTATAACTTACTTACTTGAAACGGAAGTTACTTCCTCCATGATGACTCAAAAGAGGACCTTAAAAGGGATGCATAAAATATTATTGTTGAATATGTTTTGTACTTCTATCTAAATATCACCTTTCTCTTTTATGGATCACAAAATACTGAAGTGACGCGAGCATTATTTCTATGGATACAGCTTTCTTTTTAACAGGACGTCATCCTATCTTATGAGTGCATCTCGTAGAGAGAATGTGACGTCATGTTTTCTCTCAAACAGTGGTTGTAATTAGTTTGTGATATCTTTTTTTGGATATGACGTCATCTAATTTTGCTAATTCATCATATAGATAGTAGGCCAGTGTGATACAAAATAACTGTGCTCTCTTGCCTCTCGCTTGAAACGGAAGTTTCTTCCTCAATATCGGTACAAAAGAAAAATTGAAAACAAGAAATATCAGATATTAGTTTTACTCTAAAATGTACTGGGCTCATCGAATAGCTTAAAACTTATTTGCTCGAAACTCGTTCTTTACTCCATAATAACTTAAATCTGAAAAAAAAGTCAAATATCATACAATTTTTGTCAGCACATTTTTTTTTTTTCAAATAACCTTTAACGTTTTTACTTGAAACGGAAATTTCTTCCAATATGTTGACCAAAAAACAAACTGAACAAGAGATGTTTCAAATGTTAATCATTATGCTCATACGCAATTCGTTTTTACAAATAATTTGTCTATTTTATTACCTACTCGAAACTGAAGTTTCTTCCTCTGACAAATATAAAACATCTGGTCATACGCTAAAGCAAAACTTATTTATAAAACATTGGTCATACGCTAAAGCAAAACTTATTTTTTTCGGCTAATTTTTTAATAGTTTTAGTATTTTTTAAGAAATATTGGATATTGGTTTTACCCGAAAATACAATAAGTTTTTCAAACAGCTTAAAACTTATTTGCTGTAAACTTGTTTGACCCCCCCCCCCCCCTTAGTAGTTGTGCTGCATACTGTAATTTTTACAGATTTTCTTATTTAAACCCTGAAAAAGAAATTCCTTACAAAAAATTTAACAGCTTATCTGTAAAAAGAATCTTCGATGTGCTCGTTAGAGCCAAACAGTTTAAGTATTTTCTCTTTTTCATTGGCTATAGTTTTGAGCAATATTTTCTATCTTTTTGGGGGGAAGGGGGGGGGATCTAGGCGTTTTGGATTTCAAAAACGATTAAATGAGGAAGTTCATTTTTTATTCTAAATCCAAACGTATTCAGATTTTTTACTAGCGCCCTTATAATTATTACGTAGTGAGTTTTGAAGTTAAACAAGTGATTATACAAACTATGGGCACCCTGGACATTTCAAATGCTAAAGTATTGAGTGAACAAACCCAATGGCCCAATGAGCACCATTTTCCCATTGACAGTCATTAATGCAAGTTGGTGCACTTGTAGATTCTCCGCTATACTTACAAGCATAAGGAACATATTACAATGTATTTTTTGTTTGTTTTTTCTTGCTTGAGTACTCTAAACCTATTTTCCAATTTCTTAGAAAACTTGTTTTATCTATTTAATATTAATACAAATTGAAATTCTTTGCACGATTCCTGTTCAAAAGGTGGAGTATACCTATCTTTATGCTACAACGTTAGCTGGGGTGTGGTGGAGGGACCAAGTAGGCATATTGACCTTTTTTTTTCGATGAATCATGTCTCAGCTCGTTTCTGACGAAAGGCGTTATCCAGCTGTTTCTGGTGTGCACATCACGACAAAGACTTTGTCAGCCTGTCCAGTTTTCAAATTGATGTATATATCATGGACAAATATTTGTACAAAAACAAAAAAATACTACAATCCACGTTCATCAGCTTTTAACAGGGTATCTCTTAGCGTTAGAAAGAAAATGGTGTTTCTCTTAGTTCAAATATTGGGTGTCGTACTGCAGGTCAGCTTTCTATTATCACCACCAAGGACGGATCCAGGATTTTTTTCGGGGGGGGGGGTTACTAATTTTTGACTCAGTTTTCGACTAATTTTACTGATTTTTACCTAGGTTTTACTAATTTTCGACTTATTTTCGACTCGGTCAAAAATTTCGGGGGGGGCGTTCAACCGGGGTAACCCCCCCCCCCCGGGGGTACGGCCTTAGTGGGGATTGACCACTAAGAAAAGAGCAAAGTGAAATCTCCAATTTATGTAGCAATTAGAGAATAAAAACATTTGAGGAGACATAGGGGATATTGTTCCTTTACCTTAGTCCCAAACACAGAAAATGAGATCACGAATTCAACAGAATCACAAACCGAAATTGCCTATAAAGTAGATGGCAGTGCTTTCAGACTCGTGGGAAAATCCTTCTTTTCTACTTATATTTAAAAGTATATCTATCTCTTATTCTATGAAAATAGTTTGGCAATCAGGAAACCTACATCTAAGTTCGCTTTTAGGTTTTATCTAACTTAATTTGGAACTGCCGTCTGCTTGCTTGAACGGAACTTTCCACTCAAAAACAGAAACATGCCTCGTAGAAACAAAATCTTAATGGAATATCTTCAGATGGTTGTCTCTGACTTAAATTTTCAAAACTTCAATTCTTGTCGTACACTGTTGGCCTTGGGTAAAGGACAAGTGAAAAACTTCCTTTTTGGCCCCAATAAAGAATTTTGCGCATTCCTCCAAAACGTAATTCATGAATCTGGCCAGAGGTTCACGTTCCCTTACCACTTTCTCCGGATAAAATGAAATCGCCTGCAGAAGTTCGAAAAAGACGGAAGCAAAATGCTTCCGCATCCCAATTGTGGTAGAGTTTGATCTGCAAAATAAACATTGTACAAATGTGTGAAATATCGCCAAAAATGTGCAGATAAAACTCATTCGAATCACTGTCTCTAATGCCTCCTTTTCATGTCTGGATTTTTTTTTTTTTTTTTTTTTTTTTTTTGCAGTTTGCAAAGTTGGCTCAAGTGTGCATGCAGAAAAGATAAAGATATCGGGAAAGGAAATTTCTACTATACCTGCTGACTGTGTATCACATCCTTAAGCCGCTTGAGGTCAACACGGATGATCAGGCTACTCTTCCATCCTATTCTCTGCAGAGCTTCAAACTTTACTACCTCTGCAGGTTGCCTCCAGCTAGTTTTCCAAAAAGAACGATTTTTTTTGTAACTATTCATTCTTCATCCGCAAAACGTGACCTACCATTGTTGCCTACGTGACCTGTCTTATCTTTTTTTTATTGTGACCAATACCAGTAGGATGGAAACATATTTTTGTAAAGCCTGCTACTTGATATAGGGCCGTCCAAACTAATCGAAATCAATCGCCTTGGTCGTACTGAGCTGAAGTTTAATAGATGGAGTTTAAAATCCTTATTTTTACAGGACTGCCTGATGGTGTTTGCAACATTGTTTTTGGCACTGGTCCAAAGGCTGGCGAAGCTTTGATCAATCATCCCGATGTTCGTATTATATCTTTTACTGGGAGTACTCCTGTTGGCCAACATATAAACGTAGTGGCTGCACCTTTTTTCAAAAAAGTATCTTTGGAGGTAACCTAGTCTTTTTTTTCTGAGTAAAGTATTACAATTTATCAGTTCAAAATACAATACTCCCAAATGTTCGCTGGAAAAATTGTCACCAACAGTGACAATTTTTTCACAATACAACACCAATAAGTGACAATAATGCCGCCAACAATTGTCACCAAATTGTTACAGAATGAAATTGTATGAACAACTTGTCACCAACATTGTCACAACAAGTGACAACATGAAAGTCTCTCAAACACATCAGACACATGAAAAGTCTCTTTGGAAATATGCTAGTTTTTTTTTCTGTGCTTGATTTGCTGTATTAAAGAAGATCGCAAACTACATCAAAATACAATAGGTCTAAGGTTCGTCGTGACAATTATCACTAAATGCGTTCGCACTAGTCGCCAAATATATTTTTCTTTGTTAAAGGGGGGAATTTACGAGTTTTTTTTTTTTATTAAGCTATTGTATTGAAAAAGGGTGCAAAATTATTTATTTTTTAAATCAAAACTAGTGGTGTCAATTCACAAAAATCTAGGTAGGGGGATGTTTACTTTTCAAAATCTATGAGGGGGAAGGTTGGTTTGGAATATTGAAAGACCAATATTGGAATATTGTGTCTTTCCTATTTTTTCTGTTTCCTTTACAATTTTCCTATTTTATGCCCTCCCTAGGAAAAAATACTGAAAACGCCTATTCTAAGGCCCAAGTTTTCGTGACAGAGGTCCTTCATATCAATTTGGAGAAGGGAAACTAGAAATTAACCTCCTAAGCTCCCTTTGTTGGAAGAAATCAATTTGGGTTAAGCAAACAATAAAATCTGCGAAGGATGAGGTTCGGTCCCATTTTCTAGGAATATAATGGAAGGAAAGTTATGATGACTAGATTATGTTTTACGGAAAAAGATGATAAGCCACGTTTTGAAATGCTTTTTTCGCCATCCATCTGGGGCTAAACGAAAAGCAGATTGTCCCTATTCATCCCCCAATAGGTTGGGAAGAGATCAGGAATTTGAAGAAAATTAGAGATTCATGGGAGGGTAGTAGAAAACAGCAGACCCGTTGTCTTGACTCATCCTGAAGATGAGGGTTTGACTTACACCAAAGATAAAGGGTGGAGTAGAGGAAGCAAAGAATATCTTCTTGTGGACATTATCTAATATCCTGAAATAAAATTAGGGCCTGAACTGTTTAGATATCTTACCTGGATTAATAGGCCGATTTACAAGTCGGACAAAATTGGGGGAACTGTAAACAGTGTGTCTACTTCAATTTTAAGTATTTTTTTTGTTGATAATATAATAGTTAGCGCTAGGTTGGTATGCGTAACATTAGCTAGTTAAGAAAAAAGTATATAAGGCTAACTGCTATGCTCTTTTTGCAAAAGTGTTTCTTTTGTTATCGGCCCGATGTTAAGCAAAAATAAAAAAAGAGAGAGAAAAGGTTTTATTTAAGGTTTGTAATTTTGTTGGGTAATAGTGGGGTTAGATGGCGCTGGTTCTCATTTTTATTGGAGACGGGCTTTATATTCCTTGTTTATCAGTACATCAAACTCTTCGACTCATACAGTAAAATAATAAAAAATACTGAAAATTGCAGACTTTCTTAAAAGATGGCATTAAAAAAGAATTTTAATTAACCTTTACGAATAAGAATGCCTATGGGTCTTTGTTTACCATCGTATTTTACTATACCTCTCTGCAGGTATGGAAAAGTTCCAAAGCTGCCAGGAGCAGAATTTGACAGAATTCCAAAAGCTGTCCACATTTTGGAAGCACAACTTGTGTTTTGACAGCTTTTCTTTGAGCAGAAAGTTTTTTAAGTATATTTATATGTAAAAATGGTGTTTTCAGATAAATTCTGGCAACAAATTTGATTACTGTCAAGTAGCATTGCTGCTTTGCTACACCACTCTTTGCACAGGCGGT
Organism: Artemia sp. Qi Xiang Cuo; assembly: GCF_049724085.1. Taxonomy (NCBI): domain Eukaryota; kingdom Metazoa; phylum Arthropoda; class Branchiopoda; order Anostraca; family Artemiidae; genus Artemia; species Artemia sp. Qi Xiang Cuo. The sequence continues at coordinate 22,392,197 of NC_142807.1, read as the reverse complement.
CTCTCTGGTAGATATTAGTTATAAGTCACTATTTACATTGGACCATGCATATGATGCAGAATACTTACATTAATTTATATTTATAGTTGGGAGGGAAAAATGCTGGCATTGTATTTCCAGACACAGACATAGAAAGTTGCCTTGCTTCAGTGAAAATGTCTTGCTTTTTAAATCAAGGTGAAGTGTGTCTTTGTACCTCTCGCCTTTTCGTGCACAAGTCGATTTACGATAGCTTTCTGGAACGGCTGGTCGCCCTTGCAAAGTAAGTTGTCTTTTATTCTCTAACTCTCTCTATATCTATCTCTCTCTCTCTCTCTCTCTCTCTATCTCTCTTTCTCTCTCTCTCTCTTTCTCTCTCTCTCTCTCTGTCTCTCTCTCTCTCTCTCTCTCTCTCTCTCTCTCTCTCTCTCTCTCTCTCTGCAAAAACAAAAGATTTTCGCCATTTAATAACTGATTTATTATGAGATTTAATTCTTTATTTTGTATTGTAGAGGGTTTCAAACATTTTTGAAAATTTTTATAGATTTTAGCATCAAACCGCTTGATCAATTTTTAACTTTGCTCCTCGTAAGGACATCCCCTAGGAAGAGACTAAAATCCTGTAAATTCAAAAAAATAAAAAGATTTCTGTCACTTAATAATGTTTTTTTTTCTGAAGTAACGATTAATTCTATTCTACAATGATTCTAAATACTAAAACTCATAATTAATCCCCAAAATAAATCATTGTGTAAACATATCGGTCTGACGTTTGTTTGCCGTGTGTAAATGCCGTATGGAATAGTTTTGCTCAACGTTCCCAATTCATCACCGGCATAAAAGGAGAACTAAAACTATTTTTTTTATAGAAAGTCGGTACAAGGTTTTACGGCTGAAAGTTATTCACCTTTTTTCTACCGAAAATCACCAAGATTACTTCATGTCACATTATTGTATTTCACAGATTATATGGAAATAAAAATGGAACACTTACTTTGTTAAAGTTATTTAAGAAACTTAAGTGTGGTTATTTACGACTCCTGCCCTCATAACAGGCAAAAGAGGCTACGCAATGAATATGTTATAAAAACATAAATCAAAATTTGCGGAACAGTTTTTTCTTATTCTAATTCAAGTAATATCAGTAGCTCAAATAACTTGAAAAATTGAATTTAATAGCTCTTTGTGAAGCCGTGGCTAAATCCTAACTAAAATGCTCCTAAGTAATGAGACACTGTAACAAATCCCGAAATAAACCAACAAATCAAATTAGGAGCTTCAGCTTTTTTTGAAAAAGCTTTTTTCTCTTCTTTTTAAAAGAGAATATTTAAGTATGTTGTTTCACATGTATCAGGAAAATTTTTCGCTTAATGACATGGTTTAAAATTAAAAATTAGCAGGAATTACTGGTTATTAATAAATATAACGCCACCCTTTTAACCCACTCACTGCTACGGTTGAAATAATTCACTTCCAAACATGCTTGAAACAAATCAATAGGCTTTGATATGCGCTATTTTTGAAAATGACCGCTTTGCCTGAGAAAATTAGACCCTTATAGATGTATTGAGTATGCAAAAAGTCCATATTGGACACTGTCTGAGAACCTATGCATGAATTTATGTCGTGGGGGGGGGGGTAAATTATTAAAGGAAAAAAAGATGAATTAGTAATAGAAAATCGCAAAATCAAGACATAGGTCGTGAAGGATATTGACAGTTCTGGATAGTTTAAGACCCCTCCCCTCCCTGTCTGTAAAAACTCCTGTACTATTAATTGGAATTTGGTCAATTGGAGGCGTATTTAAAAAAAAAAATATAACATCCTGTTTAAATAGAATACTTGTTCCAATTCATTTTCTATCCTTGACTTACTACTATTTTGTACTGTCTAAACAACGTACTGGGATTATTTAACATTAATTGTATTAGGAATTATGATAAAGAGCGGTTTGATATGGTCCCGTTGCTTTTTCCACTATAAATTTCGTGTCGGTATCAAATTGAGTTTCAAGAGTTTTAGCATTAAGTTAACAAAACAAAAAACAAAGTGACTTGAACTCGAGCTGCGAAAACTGCTAGATTGAGTTGATTCTAGGTCAAATTCGATTGAGTTGAAGAATAATTCGTTTATTCCGTTTTCAAGGTCTATAGGATTGGCTGGGTATTACTTGATGACCTAAATAATAACCCACAAATTGTTATTGCAGGTCTATCAGGGTCGGTCCATGGAATGACGAAGAGGCGTTTATGGGAGCACTCGTAAGCAAAGAGCATCTGGACAAAGTGAAAACATATGTTAGATATGCTGTTGAAGATGGTGGAACTGTTCATTGCGGTGAAACCATTGAAACAGTGAACTTGGGATTCCAGTGGAAAGAGGTATGCTGTAGTAATAACTCTTACCCTTTACTTTCTTTCCAACCATGGTCGACAATCTTTATTTCTCTCACTGCACTCTATCTCTGATCTTCCTGTTAATGATAATCAGATTTGGTCAGATAAATTTTTATAGCGTAGCGCATAATCTATTATTATAATTCATTTCTGGTGGTAATTGAAGGACATGATTCTGGACTCGATTCTGGTGGTGGTGACCTGATTGAATGAATGACAAGTTTGTGGGAAAAAAGCCTGTCCCTGATAAATCTGCTGATTCCGAAAATGTAATCAGGTTTTTCTTATTGCACAATGTTTTTACATATTGTTTTTTTTTTTTTTTTTTTTTTTAATTATCCATATCAGATATACCTCAAATTGATCCGCTGATTTTAGCATGACACAAGTGATAAACGAATTAAAATGACTTATGTTTATTGCATAGAATTCGAATAACTGTTAGTGACTATTTTGATTAAAGAAAGTAAGTAGTGTTTTGTAACACTTGCTTACTTGGGCTAGGAAAGCGATTCTGTATTGCAGAATACTTTCTTGCACTCGATGCAGGACAGCTGCTGCTACATTCAGCTCTGTTTTTAGGGCTATAACGCAAAAATTACCTGCATGTAGTCAGCTCCGGACTGTGTTTTTATATTTTGCTCTACATTCATGACTATATTACAGCGTTTTCTTATACTTAGCTCAGAACAGTGCTGATTTATTGCAGCACTTACTTCTTTGTACTTGGGGCAGAGCAACAGCTGCTGTATACAGCTTTATATTCGGGGCTATTTTGCAACACTGACTTACCGTCATTTGGGTCAGGACAGCGGCGCTATTTTACTGTACACCTGTTGAGAACTTCTGCACTATAAGATTGTTAGTAAACAACATAATACGTCTTTTGATAAAGGTAATACAACACTGAGCCCGATCATAAAAATCAGGAACGCTAAGAATATTCTGTGATGTTTTACGCTTCGCTTAAAATAACTCCGTGCTCGACGAGTGTTGTTACGATACATTATTTATTTACTTATTTGAGAAGATGTCGAAAATTAAGCGTTACAAACCCCTCCTCTTCCCATGAGACAAAGCAAAAATTGTAGAAAAATTACACGGAACCTTATTTCACTGAGTTGATTTGAATATACCTAGTATTGATATGGATTAGCTTAAATTTCGCCTGGGACAATTTTAAAGCGCTATCTGATATTTTGTAAAACTAAAAATTAAAGTTTAAATCAACCAAGCTAAGCTTTTTCAATTGGTTCGACCCGTTTCCTTTTATTTTATTTTTGTTTTCAAGATATTTAGAAGTTTCTTCTTTTTTTCCAAAATGATTTTACTCACTCATAGGAATAGTTTGGAAATCGAGATTTTGATATTAATTTTTCGTTTGATGTCTTGGAAATTTGGTAGTTCAGTGGATTGATTTCTGCTTACCATTATGGAGTCCAGGGTTCGATTCCCTCTGCTGCAAGGTTTGGTAAGAGGCTTGTTTCCTGTCCCTGTGGTAAATACCCTGCAGCTGAAACGCCGAATCGACGCCCTATCCGCAGTCAGTAGCTCTGGCGGATCTGTATCCTTATCATTATCTTGGAGATAAGACCGTATCCAGGATTTTTTTTATTGGAGAGGAGATTTTTTCTGAGAGCGGGGGGGGGGCTACAAAAAAAACTCAAGAAAGCATATAAAAAATTTGTTTATATATATTTTTGTTACTTTTTTAAGAGTCAGACAAAATTTTGGGGAGGGGAGTTAAACCTGGTACCCCCCTCCCTCCAGGATACGGCCTTGCTTGGAAGCCTTATAAATACTCCCCTGTACCAACAGCTGATCCTTAACAACAGGAAAACTACTCAAAACCTACTTTCAATTTTTCTGCTCTCCTTTATATTTACGGAGATTCCCAATGCCTTTTTGAGTTACCAATGCCAATGTGTTTGTATTGTTACAATTACACCACTTGCACCGTTTTAGATCTACGCGCTGTCGGAGGCAGTTGACACTCTTTATGTCTAATGAGCTAAATTAAACAGGATCTAATAACACCAATTGGAAAATATGCCTAGACAGCAGTATTGCGAGATATTGTGTTACTATGTTAATGAGCAAAAAAACATCCTAGGAGTATCTCAAACTAGAGGATCTTACCTGATATTCTCAAATATTTCTCTGATTTAAGCAAATATTTGTGGAGTTTTTTTCAGTCTAGGGGCATTACCTCCAGACATTCCTGATATTTTTCTTGTTTGAATGACCCATCTCTCTTTGACAAATCGTCTGAAACCCCGAACTCCATCGAGGTTTAGTCCTGTGTGAATATAAAATCTTTTGCATTTGCCACAGTTTTCTCTATCAATGTATCATAGGCAGCGCAATAGCACTGCCTAAGTAAAGATCGATGTGGGCACAATGTTTTTTTTTTTGTTTTTTTTTTTTTGTTTTAGACCAGGGCACTTCGTATCGAAGGAGATGTCGTAGAAACTTCGAAAGGGGCTCATTCAATTGTAAATTGAAATGGCTAGTGCCCTTTTTAATAGTCGAAAGTAATTGGGGGGCAACTAATCCCCCTTCCACTCCCACCATTTCCCCAAACACATCCAATCAAAATTTTGAGATAGCCATTTTGTTCAACATAGTTGAAAGGTCTGGAAATTATGTATTTAAGGCTGACAACCCCCCCCCCCCCCCTACAGCCCTCAGGGCAAGGGTTGTAATTTATGCCCTTGGGTCGTATAAGTTTTATATAGAAAGGGTGATCATATAAACTTCGGAGGGGGGCTCATTGAATTGCTAATCAGAAGTTTAATCAGATGCTAATCATAAGTTTGCTAATCAGATGCTAATCAGTTAGTGCCCTTTCTGAGATTCAGAGGGGTTGGAGTGCCCCCCCCCACACACACACACACACACACCTCGTATTTTCCCGAAACGTATCTGATAAAATTTTGAGATGGCTACTTGTTGTCGTAGATACTTCAAAAAAGGCGCATTCGATTGGAAATTGAAAGGGCTATTGTCCTTTTTAATAGTCGAAAGTGATTAGAGGGCAACTTACCCCCCTCCCGTGCCCACCATTTTGTTCAACTTAATTGAAAGTCCCGCAAATTATGTCTTTGATGATGGCAACCCCCCAGAGCCCTCAGAGTAAGGGTTGTAATTTATGCCCTGGAGGCATATGAGGCATATATAGAAAGGGTGATCGTAGAAACTTCGTAGGGGGCTCATTGGATTGGCAATCGGAAGTTCTAGTGCCCTTTTTAAGATTCAGAGTGATCAGGGGCTGGATACCCCCCCCCCCCGTCCACACCTTGTATTTTTCGAAATGTATCTGATGGAAATTTTGAGATGGTCATTTGTTGTCTTAGAAACTTCGAAAAGAGCTCATTCTATTGGAAATTGAAAGGCCTAGTGCCCTTTTTAATAGTTAAAAGTGATTAGAGGGCAACTAACCCAACCCCCCACCCCACAGACCTCATGCCAAGGGTTATAAATTTTGCCCTGGGGGCATATAAGGTACATATAGATAAGGTGATCGTATAAACTTTGGAGGGGGTTCATTGGATAGATAATCAGAATATCTAGTGCCCTGTTTAAGATTCAGAGGGATTGGAGGGTGGATACCCACACCTTGTATTTTCCTGAAATGCATCTGACAGAAACTTTAAGATGACCATTTGTTGTAGCAGAAACTTTGAAAATTGCAGATTTGAAATTGAAAGGGCTAGTGCCCTTTTTATTAGTCAAAACTGTTTGGAGGGCAACTAACCCCCCTCCCACGCCCAACATTTCCCCAAACACATCCAACCAATTTTTTGAGATATTCATTTTGTTCTACAGAAATTATGTCTTTGAGGATGACCCCCCCCCCCCACACACACACAGGCCTCAGGGCAAGGTTTGTAAGTAATGCACTGGGGGCATATAAGTTTATAGAGAAAGGGTGAACTTCGAAGGGGGCTCATTGGATTGGTAATCAGAAGTTCTAGTGTCGTTTTTAAGATTGAGAGTGATCGAACGGTGGGTACCACACCTCGTATTTCCCCGAAAGGCATCTTATAGAAATTTTGAGATCGCCATTTGTTGTCGTAGAAACTTCGAAAAAGCCTCATTCTATTGGAAATTAAAAGGGCTTGTGCCCTTTTTCATAGTCGAAAGTAATTGGAGGGCGAAAGTGATTGGAGTCGAAGTGCTTCAGGAATGGTTGATGGTATTTATTAAGCTGAAACTTTCAGCATGTCTTGAAGGGGTTGTTAAAGAAACCAAAGGTGCTATGTGCATACTGCTACTAATGCTGCTACAACTATTGCTACTGCGCAAGCCAAAGGTACTAAGGTGAACCTCTTAAGAAATATTTCAGCTGATGTTAAACTAAAAAAAAAAAAACTCTGATCATGCGGACTTTCAAAAAGGCGACAAAGTAATATCTGAAGAACTACTTATATTAGTAATTTAAACCTTTAAGGGTAAGTTGTGGGGGATTTTGAACTAGCCCGAAGACATATATATTTATACTTTTAATACTACCGCTTAACCACTTTTAATACTACCAGCATTTATACTTTTAGTACTACAACTACTGTCAATGTAACTAATGAGGCTAAAGGTATTAAGATGAAACTTTTAGGGAAGGTTTAGGAGTTTCAATTTAAGGAAAAAACTGCAGGCATACAAGTTTTCAAAAGAGCATACAGGGAGTATCAAGGCAGCACTACTCTATGATAGCTAGAAATATAATTGAAACTTTTAAAGGAGCTAATTCAATCCAAAATTTAAAGTTCAGGTGCCCTTTTTAAGTGCAAAAAGAGATTGGAGGGCAAGCAGCCCTTCTTTGAAGCCTATTAATATTCCAAACAGATCCAGTCAAAATTTTGAGATATTCATTTTGTTCAGCATAGCAGAACGTTCCAGCAACTTTGTCTTTAGGCATATAAGGCATGTCAACCCCCCATAATTATGCAATTGGTCAATTATACTTTAAAACTAAATTTTGTTGTCAAATAAGTCAAAGGCATTGTATTTATGGTTGCCAATATGACACCTCAGCAATATATCGAGAACGACTGGGATATTAAGTTGAAACTTTTACTACTATTACTACTTCTGTTCTTACAATTTAAATAAATAAAGAGTGGAAGTGTATTCAGGTTGTGAAAGATCAAAGACAGAATCTTCTCGGAATGATATTAAGTCGTATTTCTTAGGTCAACTTCAGAAGCTATAAAATTAAATAAAAAATATTGTTTTTGTCAGGATTAAAAATTATTGAAAAAGTTTCTCCAACATACAAATAGAAACTCATGCTATGGATTCTTATAGAAAAAAACTGAAAAGATATAAAATATTATTTTTTCCATGAAAAAGACTATGTCAAAAAAAAAACGAACAGAAATTAATTTAAAAACTTTTTCCACAAAACAAGTTTTTCTAAGAAAAGTAAAAAGACCCATTATGCCAAGAATGAACAAAAGTAAAGTCAAATAATCTTCCAAGCATAAAACTACCACAAATCGCTATCAATAAATAAATGAAACTCAAAACGAACAGAAATTACAATAAATAGCCGAATAAAGTCAAAACGAGCAAAAATTAACATGAGTAGGGCTGATAACCCTCATACCTTCTCAAGACCAGAACACAATTTGCGCTTTATTGAAAACAAAATACTTCGAAATGTTTTCACTTTCATAAGTAAAATTTATCTAAACTTTAAGGAATAAATATCAGTATATGTCAATTAAACTGACTTGTTTTTTTGTTTTTTGTTGTTTTTTTTTTCGGTAAATCGCAAATTGTGTAAGTTTATTTGACATATATGCCAGTTTGTTCGATTTGCTGTTTCAGTTGGTAATTCCTTGGAGCGACAATCAATAATGCATAATGTTGCGACCTACTTTCTTAGTGTTTTTATTATTTTTTTTTTTTTGAACTGTGGATGCCTCAATGAGTTTACCTTTACAAAACAGTTATTTTTTCCAAATCATATCCTTCCTTTGCTAGGCTACATACGATTCATCATTGGAGCTTGATTCGAGCTCTTATACCACTAGGTAGAATCAAAGCTATTTAGGGTCCTAGAGGTCATAGTAGTGGCAATTGTTGGCTATGGTTCGGAAATGTGGGTGCTTGAAACTTGTGGAAGATATGCTAGATGGCTAGTTTTAGGTATTCCTTTGAGCGACTCTACATAATATTAAATAAAAAAAACAAGTTTTTTCAACTGAAAGTAAGGAACGACGTTAAAACTTAAAACGAACAGAAATTATTCCGTATATGAAAGGGGCTATCCCCTCCTCAACGCCTCGCTCTTTACGCTAAAGTTTTTTATTGTTTAAAAATAGTAGAGCTGTGAGAAAGCCAAACTTTAGCCTAAAGAGCGAGGCGTTGAGGAGGGGACAGCCCCTTTCATATACGGAATAATTTCTGTTCGTTTTAAGTTTTAACGTCGTTCCTTACTTTCAGTTGAAAAAACTTGTTTTTTTATTTAATTTTTGAACGTTTTTGAATTAATGCAGGTTTCGATCTTGGCTCACCGTACATGAATAATTAAAACAAAATTTGCATATTAATTTTACTTTTATTTGGTTAAATGGCTTTCTCGAAACTTGTTTAATTTTATTTACAAACGTTTATATTATTAATAAATATACGTAACTTACGAATTAACTTACGTAACGAACTTCTATATTCATATATTTTTAATACGTATATTAGGGGGTTCGCCCCCTAGTCAATACCTTGCTCTTTAAGCTAAAGTTTGAATTTTGTTCCAATTCTGTAAATATGACCGCTTAGTCACAAAGGCCGTTAATTAGAATAAATAGCTCTTATGAAAGTACTAAAAAAATCTTTGGCTTAAAGAGCGAGGTATTGACTAGAGGGTCAACCCAATCATATATGTAATATTTTCTGTTCGTTTTAAGTTTTGATGTTGCTGCTGTTGCAGTTATAAAACTTGTTTTTTTATATTTAATTTCTGATCTTTTTTAAATAATGCTGGGAAATCCGGCGTCCCCTTCATAGCAATATCCCTTCCCCCATGAAAACTTCCTTCGTGGAAAGATTCTCCCACATAACTCCCGACCCCCCCCCCCACCACCAGAAAAAATTCCCCCTGAAAACGTCTGTATACTTCCCAATAACCAATACTATATGTTAACATTGGGTAAAGCTCATAACTTTCACCCCTCTCCCCGGGAACTTCGGGGGATTAAGTCATCCTAAAAGACATACTTATCATATTTTCGAACATGCTGAACTAAATGGCTATCTCAAAATTTTGATTGGGTGACTTTGGGAAAAAAATGAGCGTGGGAGGGGGCCTAGTTGCCCTCCATCTTTTGGTCACTTAAAAAGGGCACTAGAACTTTTAATTTCTGTTCCAAGGAGCCCTCCTACGATATTCTAGGACCACTGGGTCGATACGATCACCCCTGGGAAAAAAAAAAACAAATAAACACGCATTCGTGATCTTTCTTCTTGCAAAAAATGCAAAATTACACATTTTTGTAGATGGGAGCTTGAAACCGCTAAAGTAGGTTCTCTGATACGCTGAATACGATGGTGTGATTTTCATTAAGGTTCTATAACTTTTAGCGGACCTTTCCCTCTTTTTTTGAAAATCAGCCAAATTTTCTCAGGCGCGTAACTTTTGATGGGTAGAACTAAACTTGATGAAACTTATATATTTGAAATCAGCATTAAAATCTAATTCTTTTGATGTATCTATTGGTATCAAAATACCGTTTTCTAGACTTTTGGTTACCATTGAGTCGGGTCGCTCCTTACTTACACTTCGTTACCACGAACTGTTGACAAGAAGCTGTGCAAGAAATTTGGTTCGATTCTACTGTTGAGACCTAAAATGAAAGAAAATTTGAGGTGGATAGGGCTTAGATTTTCAGCCTTAAGGATTATAGGTTCGCAGCAATTGGGCGTTTTGGTAATCTAGTCGTTGCAAATCGAAAACCAGAGCCTCCTCGGATCAGTGGAGGTTCTAGCCTCTCTTGCGCCCGAAGCAAAATTTTAATTAGCCCTTCCCCCCATCCCTGTCAGTAGTAATGCATCGTATGGATTCTACGACGCCCCCGTACCAAACAGGTTTTTCTGGTAGGTATTCTATTCTACAGGTCATTACATCTTTGCCAAGAGATTTACGCAATACCGGTCCTATGGGTAAAAATTTCTACGACGCTGATTAAGGACAATTTTTTCTGACGTACAGACAGGTTTTTTTTTTTTTTTTTTGTTTAGCATTTTCAAAAAGGGGTAATTATGATAAACCTTAATTTTAAAACCAGCGCGTACTTTACGTTCCTTCCTATGCTATTTTGGATCTTTACGTTGATTAAGGACAAGTTTTTATGACACAATTTACAGACAAGATTTCTAGTTCATATATTTTTTGATAACTTGATAGGTGATTTGAATAAAAGGAATTCAAATATTTTGTCTATGAAATAGAAGCTAACTCAATTTGCGAAAAGGTACTCCATTTTCACTACTGTGATCTGATTGAATTGTCGCCGACAATGAGATTTAATCGCTGCTAAGCCTATTGTTATTGCAAAAGGGTTACTCGATTTGCTTCTTAGTGTTAAATGACAGATTTCCAAATATGATCATTTTGAACAGCAGACAAAAAAAATTGGTTTGTTCCCTCATTTCTGTAGGGCAAGAGATAACTTAATTTACTTATACAATGAACGATATTAATTAGTGATTGATTGTATCAGTGGAGAAAAAAAGGATTAAACTGATTAACAGTTAAGGTAACCCCAAAGGAGCTGTTAACTGAGGTAATTTGTTATAAATTTGAAAAATACCTAACGACGAATCGGAAATGGTTGATTAACATTTGCAAAAAAAAGGGGTAATGGGATTTGCGAATTGGAGGAGATGGAGTGGTTATGCACTGTATAATACACAAGTGATGTTTTGGAGAGTATTGTCAATTTAAATAGGATCTAACGTTCCCCGGGGGGTTTAGTTAAATTGGGTTGAGTTGCACGAAGGTTCAGTAGTACGAGAGTTCAGTAGCATGTAAAGTTTCTTTGTTCACTTCTCTGTGAATTGTCTATTTCTCTGTACAGTGAGACTTCTTCTCTTTAGGGCCTTATGGTAGCGTTGGCCTATTATCTGGGTTCTACCGGTGGAGGATGCCTAGAACCTCTAACCATCACATAGTCTGTGTTTAGAGTATAAAACGTTTATTTATACATATAATACAGTGAAGGTACATATGACGAGGACAGATACAGAATTCGAACTGCTCAAATAATCTAAATTGGTAACTTATATTCAGACACATCTGGCCATTTGACAGAACTGTAAACATCTGATAAAGAGAATTTCTAAGAAGTGGGGTTGTGGATTGTTGACAATTTGCAATGTTTGCATTTTAGATAATGGGTTCATTCCGGGCTCAAGTGACCATGGGAAGAATTACACATACGAATCTCCGACATATATTTAGAATCTTAATTATTGGTTTTAAGCAAGAAAAACCTATTTCCAAAGTTTACAGATTTTCCCCGGGTTTTCGAAATCTTTTTTTTTTCCAAAAAAAACGATTTTCTATCCTCAAACAAAGGTACAAACAAAGGTACACTTTACAAGAACATAAAATATATACTGACACTAAAGCTGAATCAAAAAGACACAAGAAAATATTTTCCCAATTGGCACTTTCATTTCACTTTATATTGTCATGCTAAGTTCGCATAAAATTCGCATAGCTACACCTAATATAAAAATTTGCACATTGTCAGAATACTTTTAAAAGAATTTAAATTTGAACAGAACACTTGAACAAAAAATGATAATCTTTGACAGAAACACAATGAGATTTTCTTTTACTTTCCTTTTTCCAAAGCTTTAATTCTTTTTTTTTCCAAATTATTTGGTTATTTTACTATCCATAAGATATCAAAAGGAAGTAAATACATTATTTGAAAAGGGTTGGTTAAACCTCTTTCGCTTGTCATTTTTATATTTCTATTTTTCATATTTCAAAGAAAGCATTTCTCCTGTCCAGTTAATCAGCATAAAAACTAGCTACATCCTCATGTTAAATTGAGATCAAGTCTCAGAACCGTTTTTACTGCAATAATATACTAATCTCTACAATAATCTGAATCTACTGATCTATCTACAAGTGTGTATCGACTCTCTATACTCCCATGGGGGTTGCTGTCATGTTTTCATATTTATTCTCACAAGACTTACTTATTATAACCTATAGCCTTACTTAACAACTAGATTACATTTATCTAATTCTACACTAACTCGATTAGGCTCCATATGAACCTCATGCTGTTTTCTAGGAACTGTGCTATCCTCCATAACTTCTGAAGTTACTACTGTAGTTTCCACAGGAAGCTGGTATACAAATGACGTTGAATCAATTTTCCTATGCCCACGATTCTCTAACTCCAATTCTACGATTCTTGATTCCTCCGATATTGATTTATTTGTTATTACTGGTTGCTCAAGACAATTTTGAACAACCAAATGTTTAAACACACGGAATGGGTATTTCGGCTCCTCATTTTTTTCCTAACGTAGGTTTGACTTTCTGATGCATTTTATTCCTACGCAAGGACAAATTACAGTTCTCGCAATACACTCGAACTTTTGCACTCATTCTATCAAATACATAGTTATGGCTCACTCTATCTAATGTCTTCTCCATAGACATGTGACCACCAATGAGTAAGTTATCATGAGCCAGTTTTATTGTCGAATCTACTAGGACACTTGGCAAGACTATTTCAGCTGTGCTAGGGATCTCTTTGTCCTTGCCAACGCCTCCTAGTAGATAACAATAAAGAACACCTTCCTTCAGAAACAGACCGTCAAAAATTTTCACAAGCCAAGACACAAAAATGTTATTGGTCACTCCCCCTGGCACGGAACTCTTTCCCGCCCTTTCGACTCCTGGCAGGGAACTCTTTTCCGCCCTGTCGACTATTTTCCTCTCTGGCACGGAACTCTTTACCGCCCTGTCGACTACTGGCACGCTCTTTTTCGCCCTGTCGACTATTTTCCATGGTACGAAACCTGCAGGGTTTTCGAGGTTCGGTGATCCACCGCCTACCTCTCTCTTCGCCCATGGGAGCTCAGACCTTCCTTTCCCAGGATCCTCTGAACCCGTTAACCAATCAGACCTTCCTTTCTCAGGATCCTCTGAAACCCGTTAACCGCTGGTCCGTCGGTCGACCGTCGTCCGCCCCTTCACCAGCCTCATCTCTCTCGACACAACGCCTCATTACGTTGGTTCCTAATAAATTCTCAGTTTATCTGGTCCCTCGGTCAACCATAGTTCGCCCCTTCACCAGCCTTATCTCTCTCGACACAACGCCTCATTACGTCGGTTCCTAATAATAAATTACTCGTCTCTCTTGATAATATACCTTTCTAGATCAGTGCCTTATAAAAAATTGTCAGTTTCTCGTCATAATTTTTTTTATCCTAAAGTTTCTGCTTAAATTCCTAATATGACCCCTATATCCTGCACTAAAAAAATCTACCTATCCCCCTGGTCACGTTTTACGTCAGGCCAGTTCTGACGGAGTCCTTCATTCTGTCCTGTCCAATAAAATTCAGTATCTACGGTTGCTGAAAAAATTCCTGCTTTTCTTCACCAATTGCATTTTCAATAGCTTCAAAACGCTGCGCTATCTTATACGCTTCAGAGAGGGAATTATAATCATCCTGGTGTTCTAATAAATATCTCTTAATATTTAGTCTCGAGACTTCAATAAAACACTCCAGGCCTAGACTATCAGATCAACCTACTCCTCCTTTAGAACCTGATTGATATGATTTTGTGGCACTCTCCACCATCATATACAACTGATACTCTAGGTCATGTGATGATTGCCTCAATTCAGATAAAACTTTGAATTTTTTTTCCAGCTGTCTTTCCTGGTAAATATTCTTGTGTCATTTCCTTTTAAAGTTCCTCTAAATTCATAATATTGGAGGAATCTCTATCCTCAAAAAAATTAAGTAATGGCCCTGTTACTCTAAGCGGTACTGCATCTATTACCAGCGAGTCTGACCAGCCTAGCAATGTTTTTACCCTTCTCAATTGGCTAAAAAAAAGGTTTTATAAATTTTGCATTTTCAATAACTGGAATATTTCCCAGGGGATCCATTACTGACCCAATTATTCTTTGATTCATCAAGTTGCTCTTATCCTCAATAGGTTTATCTGTTATATCATCCTTAGAATTATCCCCCATCTTTACACTACTTCTTACCGTGGCATTTTCTTTGGCCATTAAATTACCCACAGTAGTCGAAAATTTTACGATTATAGTGGGATTATAATCCCGACTTGAAGAATCAAAATTCAAAGGGATACTTTAACCTATACTTCTTATTTCTTTCAAAAAGGATGAAGCAATATCTTTGTCAAATTCAGGATCTGAAGGATCTGAAATTTGAATTGCGCTTATTTTACACGAGAAAAAGAAATATTGGTAAAACAAATTAATTAATTCAACGCCGTAAAAACAAAGACAGATTGTTATTCAAACCTCCTAACGAATTTCCTACTCGTGTGATAACTTAGAATGCGTGAATTGCTTTCTAATATTTTACTTCGAAATTCTTCACTTTTTTTTCAAAAACTGGAATCTGGAGCGGAACCCTCAACTTGAAGTGGGACCCTGGACCCTGGACCCTGGAACTGGAGCTGGAACCTAGAACTGAACTGGGACCTGGAACTGAAGTAGATCTGAACTGGAACATGGAACTGAAGTTGGAACGACGACACTGTAGGTGACGGGCCTCAAAATAAAATGTTTACTGCAATCTTGTAGGTGACGGGCCTCAAAAGAAAATGTTAACTGCAATCCTGTCCGGCAAAAACCGCTGCACCACTTTGTAAAGTTTCTTTGTTCACTTCTCTGTGAATTATCTATTTCTCTGTACAGTGAGACTTCTTCTCTTTAGGGCCTTAAGGTAGCGTTGACCTATTATCTGGGTTCTATCGGTGGAGGATACCTAGAACCTCTAACCATCACATAGTCTATGTTTAGAGTATAAAACGTTTATTTATACATATAATACAGTGAAGGTACATATGACGAGGACAGATACAGAATTCGAACTGCTCAAATAATCTAAATTGGTAACTTATATTCAGATACACATCTGGCCATTTGACAGAACTGTAAACAACTGATAAAGAGAATTTCTAAGAAGTGGGGGTGTGAATTGTTGACAATCTGCAATGTTTTCATTTTAGATAATGGTTTTATTCCGGGTTCAAGTGACCATGGAAAGAATTAAACATACGAATCTCCGACATATATTTAGAATCTTAACTATTGGTTTTAAGCAAGAAAAACCTATTTCCAAAGTTTGCAAGCACGGGGGTTCAGTTGTACGGGGTTTCGGTTATACAGGGGTTCAGTTACATGGAGGGATTCAGTTGAACGAGGGGGGATTTGCGATTTTGGAGGAGATGCAGTGATAGTGTACTGTATAATACACAAGTAATGTTCTGGAGAGTATTGTCAATTAAAAATAGTTTAGAAATAAAAAAAAAATAACGAGAAATGGCTGAAATGTGTTTGGAGGGAGATGGACTGCATGGAGGGTTGAGATGCACGAGAGTTCAGTTAAGGGGGGGGGAGGGGGGGTGCAGTTACAACGTTTGATTAACATTTGCAAAAAAAAGGAGTAATGGGATTTACGAATTGGAGGAGATGGGGTAGTTATGCACTGTATAATACACAAGTGATGTTTTGGAGAGTTAGGGGACGTGTGTGTCTCTTTGGGCTATGTGTGTCTCTTTGGGGCGTTTGAATCTTTTGGTCTGTATGTGTCTGTATGAGCGTTTTTTTGTCTCTTCGGGCTGTGTGTATCTCTTTAGCCTGTGTGTGTTTGTCTCTTTGGGCTGTGTGTGCCTCTTTAGGCTGTGTGTCTCTTTGAGCAGTTTGAATCTTTTTGGTCTGTGTGTGTCTCTTTTATCTTTTTGTGTCGTTTTGAGCTGTGTGTGTCTCTGTTGGATGTGTGCGTCTCTTTGGGCCGTGTGCATCTCTTTGAGCTGTATGTGTCTCTTTGGACTGTTTGAATCACTTTGGTCTGTGTGTCTTTATTTTGGCTGCTTGTGTCTCTTAGGGTTCGTGTATGTCTCTTTGGAGCTATGTGTGTCTCTTTGGGGCGTTTGAATCTTTTGGTCTGTATGTGTCTGTATGGGCTATGGGCGTTTTCTGTCTCTTTGGGCTGTGTGTGTGTCTCTTTGGGCTTTGTGTTTATCTTCGGACAGTGTGTATGTCTCTTTAGCCTGTGGGTGTCTCTTTGGGTAGTTTGAATCTTTATGGTCTGTGTGTGCCTCTTTTGGCTATTTGTGTCGTTTTTGGGCTTTGCGTCTCTCTTTGGTCTGTATGTGTCTCTTTGGGCTGTTTGAGTCTTTTAGGTCTGTGTTTGTCTCTTTGGGCTGTGTTTCTCTTTGGCCTGTATGTGTGTCTTTGAGCTTTTTGTGTCTCTTGAGACTGTGTGTGTCTCTTTGGACTGTGTGTGTCTTTGAGCTTTTTGAGTCTTTTTGGTCTGTTTGTGTGTCTCTTTGGATTGTTTGAGTATTTTCCGGGCGTGTGTGTCACTTTTGGCTCGTTGCGTATCTTTGGGATGTGTGTGGGTCTTTGGGTTTTGTGCGTCTCTTTAGGCTGTGTGTCTCGGTGGACTGTTTGAGTCTTTTTGATCTGTTTGTGTTTCTTTGGGCTGTTTGAGTCTTTTTTGGGCTGTGTTTGTCTCTTTGGGCTTCTGTCTCTTTGGGTTGTTTGTGTTTCTTTGGGCTATGTGTGTCTCTTTGGGCTGTTTGAGTCCTTTTGGTCTGTGTGTCTTTCTTTTGGCTGTTTGTGTATCTTAGGGGCCATGTATACTTCTTTGGGCTATGTTTGTCTCTTTGGGACGTTTGAATATTTTGGTATGTATGTGTATTTATGGGGCGTTTTTTTTGATATGTGTTTGTTTATTTTGGCTTTGTGCGTATGTTTTGGCTGTGTGTCTCATTGGACTGTTTGAGTCTTTTTGATCTGTTTGTGTCTCTTTAGGCTGTTTGAGTCTTTTTTGGGCTGTGTTTGTCTCTTTGGTCTTCTGTCTCTTTGGGCTGTTTGTGTTTATTTGGGCTATGTGTGTCTCTTTGGGCTGTTTGAGTCATTTTGGTCTGTGTGTGTCTCTTTAGGCTGTATGTCTCTTTGGGCAGTTTGAATCTTTTTGGCCTGTGTGTGTTTCTTTTGGCTGTTTGTGTCTTTTAGAGGCCATGTGTGTCACTTAGGGCAATGTGTGTCTCTTTGGAGGGTTTGAATCTTTTTGTTATGTATGTGTCTGTATGGGCGTTTTTTTTTGTCTCTTTGAGCTGTGTGTGTGTCTGTTTTGGCTTTGTGTGTCTCTTAGGACTGTGTGTATGTATCTTTAGCCTGTGTGTGTCTCTTTGAGTTGTGTGTGTCTCTTTAGGCTGTATATCTCTTTGGGCAGTTTGAATCTTTATGGTCTGTGTGTGCCTCTTTTGGCTGTTTGTGTCGTTTTGGGCTATGTGTCTCTCTGTTGGATGTGTGCTTCTCTTTGGGCCGTGTACGTCTCTTTGAGCTGTATGTGTCTCTTTGGACTGTGGGTGTCTCTTTGTGATGTGTGTGTCTCTTTAGGCTGTGTGTGTCTCGTTGGACTGTATGTCTTTTTGGGGTGTCAGAGTCTTTTTGGTCTATGTTTGTCTCTTTGGGCTGTGTATGTTTCTTTGGGCTTTGTGTGTCTCTTTGAGCTATGTGTCAATACGTTTAAGCAATAAATATCTTTAAGCTTAACCCGTCTTTATTCTTTAGAATAGTTCTAGTGTAAGCAAGTAACAAACTCTTTCCTGAAGTCGCCTCTTGGATACACAATGCAGAAACTTCATTTAAGAAACTATGAAAAAATTGTAAGTAAGTAACAAATTCTTTCTTGAGGTCACCTCTTGGATACACAATACAGAAATTTCATTAAAGAAATTATGAAAAAATTGTAAGTAAGTAGCAAATTCTTTCCTGAATTCACCAGCTGGATAAACAAAAAGACATTTTGTTCAAGAAATAATGACAAAATTCTAAGTAAGTAACAAACTCTTTCTTGAAGTTACCTCATGGATACACAATGCAGAAACTTCATTTAAGAAATTATGAAAAAATTGTAAGCAAGTAACAAACTCTTTCATGAAGTCACCTCGTGGATATGAAAAATTGTTAGTAAGTAGAAAATTCTTTCTTGAATTCACCTGCTGGATAAACAAAAAAGACATTTCATTCGAGAAACTATGACAAAAGTCCAAGTAAGTAACAAACTCTTTATTGTTTTCATAACTTAGATACACGATGTAGAAATTTAATTCAAGAAATTATGAAAAAATTTTCAGTAAGTAACAATTTCCTTCTTGAAGTCAACTCTTGTGTAGAAATTTAATTCAAGAAATTCTGAAAAAATTCTCAGTAAGTGACAATTTCTTTCTTGAAGTCGCGCCACTCTAAGTGAACCTAGATCAACCCAACTTTTTGGATATCTCTCTCACTATGACTCTGTTTGTGTGTCGTGTCTGTGCGTGTCTCGTCTCTATGTGTGTGTGTGTCATCTCTGTGGGTGTGTTGTCTAAAAAAAAAAACCAGTCTGATTGAAAACGTGGAGTTTTCGTACTGCTCACTTTTTTTTGCAATGAGTAGGAACCAGTGGGGAACCCCCGCTCGTTTGGAAAGGTACCAAGGAAAGGTATGCAAATAGTATGTAGTTTCAAAACGTGTTCAATCACGTTTCTTGAATGAAGTATCTGTACTATATATTCAAGAGGTGAAATCAATAAAGAGCTTGTTACTTACTTACAAATATTTTCATAATTTCTTGAATGAAATTTCCGTATTGTGTATCCAAGAGTTAACTTCAAGAAAGAAATTGTTACCTACTGAGAATTTTTTCATAATTTCTTAAATAAAATTTCTACATCGTGTAGCTAAGTGACAATTGTTTGTGATAAAGAGAAAAAAAAAGTTACTTAATTGCTTTTTTTCATAATTTCTTGAATTAAGTATCTGTACTGTATATCAACGAGGTGAAATCAATAAAGAGTTTGCTACTTACTTACAAATATTTTCATAATTTCTTGAATGAAATTTCCGTATTGTGTATCCAAGAGTTGACTTCAAGAAAGAAATTGTTACTTACTGAGAATTTTTTCATAATTTTTTGAATTTAATTTCTACATCGTATATCTAACTCGTGAAAACAATAAAGAGTTTGTTATTTACTTAGAATTTTGTCATAATTTCTTGAACGAAATGTCATTTTGTTTATCCAACAGGTGAATTCAAGAAAGAATTTGCTACTTAGTTACAATTTTTTCATAATTAAATTTCTACATCATGTAGCTAAGTGAAAATTGTTTTTGATAAAGAGAAAAAAAGTAATTTCTTGAATGAAATTTCCCTACTGTGTATCCAAGAGTTGACTTCAAGGAAGAAATGGTTACTTACTGAGAATTTTTTCATAATTTCTTGAAATTAATTTCTACATCGTTTATCTAACTCATGAAAACAATAAAGAGTTTGTTACTTACTTCGAATTTTGTCATAATTTCTTGAATAAAATATCTTTTTGTTTATTCAACAGGCTGATTCAAGAAAGAATATGCTACTTAGACTGAGAATTTTTTTCATAATTTCTTGAATTAAATTTCTACATCGTATATCTAACACGTGAAAACAATAGAGAGTTTTTTACTTACTTAGAATTTTGTTATAATGTCTTTAATGAAATTTCTTTTTGTTTATTCAACAAGTGAATTCAAGAAAGAATTTGCTACTTAGTTACAATTTTGTACCAATTTCATGATTTAAAGTCCCGTATTGTTTATTCAAGAGTTGACTTCAGGAAAGAAATAGTTACTTACTGAGAGTTGTTTCATAATTTCTTGAAATTAATTTCTACATCGTGCAGCTAAGTGAAAATAAAGTAATTGTTACTTACTGAGAATTTTTCATAATTTCTTGAATTAAATTTCTACATCGTGTAGCTAAGTGAAAATTGTTTGTTATAAAGAGAAAAAAGTTACTTACTTGCAATTTTTTCATAATTTCTTGAATGAAGTATCTGTACTGTATATCCAAGAGGTGAAATCAATAAAGAGTTTGTTACTTATTTACAAATATTTTCATCATTTCTTGAATGAAATTTCCATATTGTGTATCCAAGAGCTGACTTCGAATTGTCTTTTTATTTATCCAACAGGTGAATTCAAGAAAGAATTTGCTACTTAGTTACAATGAAATTTCCGTATTGTGTATCCAAGAGTTGACTTCAAGAAAGAAATTGTTACTTACTGAGAATTTTTTCATAATTTCTTGAATTAAATTTCTACATCGTGCATCTAAGTGAAAATAAAGAAATTGTTACTTACTGAGAATTTTTTTATAATATCTTGAATTAAATTTCTACATCGTGTAGCTAAGTAAAAACTGTTTGTGATAAAGAGAAAAAAAGTTACTTACCTGCGATTTTTTCATAATTCCTTGAATGAAGTATCTGTACTGTATATCCAAGAGGTGAAATCAATAAAGAGTTTGTTACTTACTTACAAATATTTTCATCAATTCTTGAATGAAATTTCCATATTGTGTATCCAAGAGTTGACTTCGAAATGTCTTTTTGTTTATCCAACAGGTGAATTCAAGAAAGAATTTGCTACTTAATTACAATGAAATTTCCGTATTGTGTATCCTAGAGTTGACTTCAAGAAAGAAATTGTTACTTACTGAGAATTTTTTTCATAATTTCTTGAATAAAATTTCTAAATCGTGTATCTAAGTCATGAAAACAATAAAGAGTTTGTTACTTACATGGAGTTTTGTCATAATTTTTTGAATGAAATGTCTTTTCTGTTTATCCAGCAGGTGAATTCAAGAAAGAATTTGCTACTTACTTACAATTTTTTCATATCCACGAGGTGACTTCATGAAAGAGTTTGTTACTTGCTTAAAATTTTTTTCATAATTTCTTAAATGAAATTTCTGCATTGTGTATCCATGAGGTAACTTCAAGAAAGAGTTTGTTACTTACTTAGAATTTTGTCATAATTTCTTGAACGAAATGTCTTTGTTTATCCAGCTGGTGAATTCAAGAAAGAATTTGCTATTTACTTACAATTTTTTCATAATTTCTTTAATGAAATTTCTGTATTGTGTATCCAAGAGGTGACCTCAAGAAAGAATTTGTTACTTACTTACAATTTTTTCATAGTTTCTTAAATGAAGTTTCTGCATTGTGTATCCAAGAGGCGACTTCAGGAAAGAGTTTGTTACTTGCTTACAATAGAACTATTCTAAAGAATAAAGACGGGTTAAGCTTTAAGATATTTATTGCTTAAACGTATTGACACATAGCCCAAAGAGACACAAACAGCCCAAAGAAACATACACAGCTCAAAGAGACAAACATAGACCAAAAAGACTCTGACACCCCAAAAAGACATACAGTCCAACGAGACACACACAGCCTAAAGAGACACACACATCACAAAGAGACACCCACAGTCCAAAGAGACACATACAGCTCAAAGAGATTTACACAACCCAAAGAGACGCACACGACCAACAGATATACATACAGCCTAACACGACGCTCACAGCCAAAAGAGGCAAACACAGACCATAAAGATTCAAACTACCCAAAGAGATATACAGCCTAAAGAGACACACACAGCCCAAAGATACACACACAGGCTAAAGAGACATACACACAGTCCGAAGAGACACAAAAAACCAAAATAGACATACACAGAGATCAAAGAGACAAAAAAAAACGCCCATACAGACACAGACGTACCAAAAAGATACAAACCCTCCAAATAGACACACATTGTCCCAAAGAGACACACAAGGCCACTAAGAGACACACACAGCCAAAAGAAACACACACAGACCAAAAAGATTCAAACTGCCCAAAGAGACATACAGCCTAAAGAGACACACACAGACCAAACTGACTCAAACAGCCCAAGGAGACACACATAGCCAAAAGAAACACAAACAACCCAAAGAGACAGAAGCCCAAAGAGACAAACACACCCCAAAAAAGACTCAAACAGCTCAAAGAGAAACAAACAGATCAAAAAGACTCAAACACTCCAACGAGACACACAGCCCAAAGAGACGCACAAAGCCCAAAGAAACAAACACACACCAAAAAAACGCCCATACAGACACATAAAGAAGAAAAGATTCAAACGCCCCAAAGAGACACACATAGCCCAAAGAGGCACACACGACCCCTATGAGACACAAACAGCCAAAAGAAAGACACACAGACCAAAAAGACTCAAACAGCCCAAAGAGACACACATAGCCCAAAGAAACACAAACAGCCCAAAGAGACAGAAGCCCAAAGAGACAAACACGGCCCAAAAAAGACTCAAACAGCTCAAAAAGACACGAACAGATCAAAAAGACTCAAACAGTCCAACGAGACACACAGCCCAAAGAGACGAACAAAGCCAAAAGAAACACACAAAGACCAAAAAAAAACACGCCCAAACAAAAACATACATACAAAAAGATTCAAACGCCCCAAAGAGACACACATAGACCAAAGAGGTACACACGACCCCTAAGAGACACAAACAGCCCAAAGAAAGACACACAGACCAAAATGACTCAAACAGCCCAAAGAGATACACATAGCCCAAAGAAACACAAACAGCCCAAAGAGACAGAAGCCCAAAGAGACAAACACGGCCCAAAAAGACTCAAACAGCTCAAAAAGACACAAACAGATCAAAAAAACTCAAACAGTCCAACGAGACCCACAGCCCAAAGAGACGCACAAAGCCCAAAGAAAAACACACAGCCCAAAGAGACACAAACAGCCCAAAGAGACAAACACAGATCAAAAAGACTCAAACAGCTCAAAGAGACACACAAACAGACCAAAAAGACTCAAACAGCTCAAAGAGACACACAGCCCAAAGAGACAAGAGACGCATACATCCAACAGAGAGACACAAAGCCTGAAGAGACACAAACAGCCAAAAGAGGCACACACATACCATAAAGATTCAAACTGCCCAAAGAGACATACAGCCTAAAGAGACACACACTGCCCAAAGAGACACACACAGGCTAAAGAGACATACACACTGTTCGAAGAGACACGCAAAGCCAAAAGAGACACACACACCCCAAATAGACAAAAAACGCCCATACAGACACATACAGACAAAAAATATTAAAACCCTCCAAAGAGACACACATTGCCAAAATAGACACACATGTCCTCTAAGATACACAAATAGCCCAAGGAAACACACACCGACCAAAAACGCCCATACAGACACATACAGACCAAAAGATTCAAACGCCCCAAAGAGACACACATAGCCCAAAGAGGCACATACGACTCCTAAGAGACGCAAACAGCCAAAAGAAAGACACACAGACCAAAATGATTCAAACAGCCCTAAGAGACACAAATAGCCCAAAGAAACACAAACAGCCCAAAGAGACAGAAGCCCAAAGAGACAAACACAGCCCAAAAAGACTCAAACAGCCCACAGAGACACCAACAGATCAAAATGACACAAACAGACCAACGAGACACCTAGGCCACAGAGACACACAACGCCCAAAGAAACACACACAGCCCAAAGAGACACAAACAGCCCAAAGAGACAAACACAGACCAAAAAGACTCAAACAGCCCAAACAGACACACAAACAGACCAAAAATACTCAAACAGCACAAAGAGAAACACAGCCCAAAGAGACACACACAGTCTCAAGATACACAAAAAGCACAAAGACACACATACAGTCCATAGAGAAACACAGCCCAAAGAGACAAACACAGACCTAAAAGACTCAAACAGCCCGAAGAGACACAAACAGACCAAAGAGAGACGCAAAGCCCAAAACGACACAAGCAGCCAAAAGAGGCACACACAGACCATAAAGATTCAAACTGCCCAAAGACACACACACTCTAAAGAGACACACATTGCACAAAGAGACACCCACAGGATAAATAGACATACACACATTCTGAATAGACACATAAAGCCAAAAGAGACACACACACAGCCAAAAGACACACAAAACGCCCATAGCCCATACAGACACATACAGACCAAAAGATTCAAACGCCCCAAAGAGACACACATAGCTCCAAAGAGACATACACGAACCCTAAGAGACACAAGCAGCCAAAATAAAGACACACAGACCAAAGTGATTCAAACAGTCCAAAGAGACACATACAGCTCAAAGAGATGCACACGGCCCAAAGAGACGCACACATCCAACAGAGACACACAAAGCTCAAAACGACACAAAAAGCTAAAAGAGACACACACACAGACCAAAAAGATTCAAACTGCTCAAAGAGACACACAGCCTAAAGAGGCACACACAGCCCAAAGAGACACACACAAAGGCTAAAGAGATACACACAGCCCGAAGAGACAAAAAACGCTTATACAGACACATACAGACCAAAAGATTCAAACGCCCCAAAGAGACACATATAGCCCAAAGAGACACACACGTCCCCTAACTCTCCAAAACATCACTTGTGTATTATACAGTGCATAACTAGCCCATCTCCTCCAATTCGCAAATCCCATTACTCCTTTTTTTGCAAATGTTAATCAAACGTTGTAACTCCACCCCCCCCCCTCCCCCCCTTTAACTGAACTCTCGTGCATCTCAACCCTCCATGCAGTCCATCCCCCTCAAAACACTTTTCAGCCATTTCTTGTTAATTTTTTTTTATTTCTAAACTATTTTTAATTGACAATACTCTCCAGAACATTACTTGTGTATTATACAGTACACTATCACTGCATCTCCTCCAAAATCGCAAATCCCTCCACGGTCAACTGAATCACTCCATTTAAATGAAACCCTGTATAACCGAAACCCTGTACAACTAAACCCCCGTACTACTGAACTCTCGTAATACTGAACTTTCGTTCAACTCAGCACAATATAACTAAACCCCCCAGGGAACGTAAGATCCTATTTAAATTGACAATACTCTCCAAAACATCACTTGTTTATTAAACAGTGCATAACAACCCCATCTCCTCCAATTAGCAAATCCCATTACCCCTTTTTTGCAAATGTGAATCAACCATTTCCGATTCGTCGTTAGGTATTTTTCAAATTTTATAACAAATTACCTCAGTTAACAGCTCCTTTGGGGTTACCTTAACTGTTAATCAGTTTAATCCTTTTTTTCTCCACTGATACAATCAATCACTAATTAATATCGTTCATTGTCTAAGTAAATTAAGTTATCTCCTGCCCTACAGAAATGAGGGGACAAAACCAATTTTTTTTTGTCTGCTTTTCAAAATGATCGTATTTGGAAATCTGTCATTTAACACTAAGAAGTAAATTGAGTAACCCTTTCGCAATAACAATAGGCTTAGCAGCGGTTAAATCTCATTGTCGGCGACAATTCAATCAGATCACAGTAGTGAAAATGGAGTACCTTTTCGCACATTGAGTTAGCTTCTATTTCATAGACAAAATATTTGAATTCCTTTTATTCAAATCACCTATCAAGTTATCAAAAAATATATGAACTAGAAATCTTGTCTGTAAATTGTGTCATAAAAACTTGTCCTTAATCAACGTAAAGATCCAAAATAGCATAGGAAGGAACGTAAAGTACGCGCTAGTTTTAAAATACAGGTTTATCCTAATTACCCCTTTTTTGCAAATGGTAAACAAAAAAAAAACCTGTCTGTACGTCAGAAAAACTTGTCCTTAATCAGCGTCGTAGAAGTATTAGTTATAGGACAGGTATTGAGTAAATCTCTTGGCAAAGGTGTAATGACTTGTAGAATAGAATACCTACCAGAAAAACCTGTTTGGTACGGGGGCGTCGTAGAATCCATACGATGCATTACTACTCCTGTCTTCCATAAAATTTTCAGGCGAAATTTTAACAAAATGTTTATTTATTAAAAATTTTAAATTCATTCATTTATTCAAAGTTTTATTATTTATTTTATTAAATAGAATAATTTATTAGCTAGAAAATTAATAATTGATTTTTTTTTTTCAATTTACTATTTAAATTATTTAATTATTGTGAGTTCTCCTAATCTAATTATTGCAATTATCAATAAATCGTTTTTTATCGATTTTTACTAATTAACTAATACTTTATTAATTATTTTCATTCATTAACTGTGCCCTTTGTTCAATAAAAATAAAAATTCAAAATTACAAAATGATTTTAACCATTAGATTATTTTTATGAAACTTTTCGCCCCTAAAATTTCTGCGCCTGGGGCAAGTGCCCCGTCTATCCCTTCCCTAAAACTGTCCCTGCCTTGGATGGGAAGATCTCAAAGGGTTTTAACGAACTTTGACTTTCACAAAAGGACGCAAAGAGTGAAGTTTTAAGTTGTATGGGATGGAGAAGGACCATGCGCATGTTTGCTGAGGTGGCTCAGTGCGGGAACAGTCGTAGCTGAGAGAATAAAACTTACTCTTTTTATATGAAAATTAAAGCCGTGCAATTTTTTTTTTTTTTTTTTTTTTTTTTTTTTTTTTTACCTGCTGGAGCAGCGTAAAGCGTTATCGTCATTTTTATTGAGAACTGCTCTGTTGTATCGATTAGCATTTCAGTCTCTCCGGACTGGAAGCCCTCTTCACCAGCGAAGAGGCTTTTAGTGGAAATTGACTGCCTGAGTTTTATCCCGCGATCTTGGCAACTATTGGGCTCGAATTTTGTTAATATGTATTTTGTTGTATTTACCGTAGAAGACGGTCATCTTTAAGTAATACAAAATTACTTACCAAATAATCTACCGTAATAGGTCTGATATTTTTCATGATTTAGGTTTGGATGTTTTCAAACATAAGGATGTTTTTCCCGAAAAGAGGATTAACTTAATTACCTATGTAGGCCTATGTAGGCCTATGTATTAGGCCTATGTATTAGGCCTGTAATACATAGGCCTATGTATTACCTATGTAGGCCTTGTGATAAGGAATGTTTATACTTTTTTAATAATCTACCTTCAAGCCCTAGTTTTCTCGTTGATAATAAAGATTTTGCTTATGAGACGAGCTTATTGACGTAAGGGGCTTGAAGTGAGTCAAGTTAGTTAAAATTGTGCCCTCAGAATATGAACATTAAGCTTAAATGGGGTTCTTAGTTCCAACCGTCCTAGAGAATTTGGGTTTATTTTCATTTCGAATTTTTGTTTTGACTGTTGTCTGTTATTTTTATTTTTGTTTTAACTATTGTGCATTAATCTAAATTTTTCTATTAATTTTATGACTTTAATTGGCTTGCTTAAAAGCCTAATTTAAGATAATTTATTTTACGGTTGCCGAGAAATCCGGGAAAAATCTTTTGAGTATTGGGTTCAGTGGTACCAATCGGATAGGGGGAGGGGGTATTATCCCCTGATGTTTGCCTTCCCCCATCCCTAGTTTTTCTTCCCTGTTGTTTGCCTTCCCCCATCCCTATTTTTTTTAAATATCTTTTGGGGGTATTTACATTGAAAAATAGCAAATTGGCCCTCCCCCATAGATATTAGAAAACATATTTTTCCCCTATCTAAATTTTCGTGATTAGGTGCCGCTGGGTTTTTTTTTTTAACTGTTCTAATAAACAGTTTAGTTTTTTCTTGCGCATTCTTTAGCTTATGTTTTATTAATGGCGCTGGAATAAAAATTTTTCCCCTTCTGTCATTTGACGTAAAAGGTTGGGGACTTTGGTTGCCATGTCTACCACGTCTTTAGAGATTATTGAATTTCATGATTTCACATAAACTAGTAGTCTAATTAGACGTAGTAGTCTAACCCTTCCAGTAATTTCCAACCGCTTACAACACCTATACATAATTTATGGTATGCGTGTAACTGAACCACCGTGTAACTGAACCACAAGCAACTGAACCCCTGTAACTGAACCACCGTGTAACTGAACCACCGCGCAACTGAACCACCGTGCAACTGAACCCATTACAACTGAACCCAATACAGAATTTATGTTTCGGGAAGAGGGGATAACAACAGGAACCAAAAACAAAAATGATTGGATGTATATGAAAATAAATATTATAGGAAAACATCGATATTTCGGCTAAGTGGGATAAATGCTAGGGCTAATCCAGGATTTGGTTCGAGGGTGGGGGGGGGGTACAAAAAACATTAAAAAACGCATCAAAAATTTTGTATGCGTTTTTACGCATACAAAAACGTATACAAAAACGCATTAAAAAACGTATGAGGATAATAGTAAGCCTATTTAATAGCATAGGCCTATGTAGAAATTGATCAGCTCAAGGGGTCCTGCTAGACTACTAGGCTAGCTTACACAACATAGCCTAGGATAGAAGTCTAACCTAGGCCTTTATAGGCTAATTCACAATCACATATTCCACTTTTATCATAGTTTAATATTCGATTCTTCCCAAATAAGTTAAAGATTGCTAAGCTATTAATGAAGCCCAAATTTCTCTTGGTTTATAACGAGGCTAGGCTTAGGGCATTAATTGTATATAAATTAGCCTAGTTCTTTTCTAAGAATCCAAGTTAATTTACGATAAAAACTATTTCCCTTACCAGCGAATAGGATAGCCTGCAATGTTTAGTTTTATATTAATATTCACATTAATTCCTTCCTAAATGCTTATAAAAGAAAAGAATATTGTGGAGTTTGAGTAACAAGCCTCCCCCCGGCGTGAGCCAAGTCCCGCCCACTGCTTACCCGGATGTCAATTCCGCGCAGAATCAATGAAGCCCCGCCTATTTTCTTTATTTGACTTTTATCTTTTGACGTCATTATCCTTGACTGAAAACTGCGTTGCTTATGTAGTGGCTAGGGACTGCAGGTTGTGCAAGCTCGCTTCATTCCCCAGAGGGTAAATATCCATAATTACACTACATGCCTCAAGGCTAAATGGCTAAATTGTGCCCTAGTAATGTCTATTTCTAATGTATTCAGCTTCTAAATTCTGCGCTTGCGTTTTTTTGTTTTTTTTTAATATCGGTTAACTTTTTAAGGGTTATTTCATGAGACCAACTGTTATTTCGGGACTCTCTGATGATTCCAGATGCATGATTGACGAAATATTTGGACCTGTGGTGTGTGTCACTCCTTTTGATACTGAAGAAGAAGTTGTTCAGCGTGCCAATTCCGTCCGCTATGGCTTGTGTGCTGCTGTCTGGGGTAAAGATGGGGCTCAACTCCACAGAGTGGCTCAAAAACTAGAGGTCAGGTTTCTTTTTTACTATTAAAATGATAAACTAGATTTGACCCCCCCCCCCTCAGAAGTAAATTCCTGCTTACTTGTAAACAAATAAATTTTGTTTAAAAAAAACTGCTAAAGATGGCAAATCTTATGAAAAGTAGGCTATAGGAAACTACAAAAAAATATTAACTATAGAAAAATATAGGAAATTAAAGAAAATAGTAGAAATCTTAAGATTCAGGGGAGGGAGTCTAAGTAGGGTTTCTGAGGTTGTTCATCATTATACAATTTTTTCCATTTTTTTTACTTTTTCCATTATTTTCATTTTTAGTGTCTGTCATTGTTTGCAATTCAGTTCGTTTAAATTCGAAGTTGAATTATAAAAAAAGGTAACATAATTTAAGCTCAAAAGATACTTTTTTCCTTTCTTGTCTCCTTTTTTAATTTTGTTTGTCGAAAGCGTATATGGTAAATCAAGATTGCTACCTAAAGCATTAAAATTTGACCCGAGATCGAAGTGTAAAATATTTTAAAACTTAGGGTGTGTTCCTGGACCAATTATCCTTATTTTTCATTGCCTTCATTCTAAATAGTAGATGACAACGAATTTAGCCCCTTTTGTGTTCATAACTAGGGCTAACATATGTGCTTGTTACAAGTAGAAGGTGTAGTGTTTTTTTCATGTCTGCACCAATAAGAATGATTCTAAAATTTCTGTTACGTACAAATAGCAGTTCAATAAGGAAAAATCCTTTTATTTGTCAGCGAAACAACAAAATCTCTGGATAACAGTTTATTTTGTGAGAGTTTTCTTGTTATTAATGTATCATTCATTTATATCATTCACATATACAGTGGTTCACATCAGCAAATAAAGTTTATCTTCTGATGACGGCCATTGTGTATGTGACCGAAATATTCAGAGATTTTTTTGTTGTTTCAGTGTCAAATAAAAGGATTTTCCCTATTGAACTGTTATTTGTACGTCATGAAAAGGGAGTGTGGTCGTCAAAAATGTTATTCGCTGTTTTTGAACCCAATAGGAAATAACTAATGACGAATTATAAGCGCGGTGAAGATATGGCCTACAAGTCACGGTTGGCACCTAACACATTGAAATGTTACCCTAGCCCTATAGCTTAAAAAACAGGTTTATTTGTTATTGCTTTCATCCTAAAATGGTGGATGACAGTGAAATTAGCCCCTTGTACGTTCATAATGATGGAGAACATTATAGTAGTTTAGGCATTTAGAATAACGATAATCAATCCAAACTTTCTGTTACTCTTCGTGTTTGAATCCAGTGACAAATAATAAATTATAATTAGTGATTGATTTTGAGTATGGTAGAGACATGGCGGAGAATTACAGTTAGTTCCTAAAGCATTGAAATGCGGTTATAGACCTGAATACAAAAATATTGTAAAACCTGAGTTATTTCATTATAATTTCTCTAATTATAATTTGACTACGATTGATTTGATATAATTTATTTTGTTTGTAATTTTTTATTTAATTATAATTTATTTATAATAATAAATTAGAATTCGTGATGGATTTTCAGTATGGTAGAGACACGGCGGACGATTTATAGTTAGCTCCTATAGCATTGAAATGCAACCCTAGTCCTGAATACAAAAATATTGTAAAACCTGGTTTATTTCATTATAATTTCTCTAATTATAATTATGATTTATTTTGAGTTTGGTAGAAACTAACAATGTAACGGTCCTATGTCAATTTTAAGTACTTGGTCAACCTGCCTGAGACTCTAGGTAGGCGTGCCTTTCCACAAGTATCTCTCCAATAAGAGAGTCATACTTACTTCCGCCGCTTACCCGTGCAATTTGACCAAACACTTGGGAAACTATAGGTTTCACCGTTTGCCTGCAATTCCAGGGGACCACAAGCGGCCAAGCCTGTTAGGCTTAGGTTTCAATTGTTCGCCGCCTGTTAGTCCAACCAAATTCAGTCCCAGATTTTGCATACAAGTTCAATGGACATTGTCCGTTACGCGACAACCCAAAATCAATTCAATACTTCATCCCTTAATTCTATGACTATCTACCTTAGTCCTGCCATAGGAACGACCTATGGATGGATGATAGATAGATTTATCAATCAACAAATGAAATATTATTTTTTATACAGTCCTAAAAAAGGCTTATCCCAGATTTGCCTCTCAATTACTCGGGCTATCTGTCTTGGCTCTTTTCTACAATTAGCCATTTCTTGAGTTCATGTAGCTGTAAATAAAATTCATCCGAGTCGCAACTATCTCCATCAGTTGGTCTTACAGGGGCATATATTACTATGACTGATACCCTGCACTATTTAGTCTTAAAATGGGAAACTAGTTCTCTTACCTGTTCTCATGTTTGTAGAAATAAAAAATTAAAACAAAGGTTTTGTAAACCTTTTATTTTTGCTCTTTTATTTGGAGGACTAAATTTTCAAAGGTCAAATTTCAAACAAAATCAGATGCCCGTAACATCTATAACGGGCCGACTTGCCTATAACATCCATTTTGTATTATGGCTGTCGGCAATCTGAAGAGGAGTTAGGAGTATTCATCCTACCACTAGCTCTTATTTGACTACTATCATAGGCAGTGCAATCGCGCTGCCTAAGTAAAGAACGATGTTAGCACAATGTATTATTTATTTTTTTGTTGTTTTTTTTTTCATACCAGGGCACTTCGTATCGAAGCAGTTGTCATACAAACTTCGAAAAGGGCTCATTGGATTGGAAATCGGACTGGCTAGTGCCTTTTTCAATAATCAAGAGTGTTTGGAAGGCAACTAGCCCTCCCCCCCCCCCCACGCCCATCATTCCCCCAAACACATCCAATCAAAATTTTGAGATAGCCATTTTGTTCAGCGTAGTTGATTTCCAAATAAAAGATATGTTTTTGAGGAGGACACTCCCCTACAACCCTCAGGGCAAGGGTTTTAAGTTATGTCCTGGGGGCCTATAAGAACGATGTTGACACAATGTATTATTTTTTTATTTATTTTTTCCTTTAGACCAGGGCACTTCGTATCGAAGGAGTTGTAGTAAAAACTATGAAATGCGTTTATTTGATTTTAAATTAAAATTGCGGGAACTCATTCTTACATTCAGAAACAATTGGAAGACAAATAACGCCTCTGCTTCGTATACCATGACGCCAACTGCATTCCATCAAAATTTTGGGATAGTCGTTCTGTACGGCGTATTTGATATCCTGATAGAGCATATGTTTTTGAGGATGTAACTCCCCCAGAGCCTTCAGGGAACGTGATATAAATTACGCTTTGGGGGCGTTTAAGGTTTTTATAGAAAATGTTGTCTTAGAAACTTCAAAAAAGACTCGTTTGATTGAAAATTCAAAGTGCTAGTGCCCTTTTTAATAGTCAGAAGTGATGGGAGGGCAACTAACCCCTCTCTCATGCCCACCTTATCCCTAAACAGATTCACTCAAAATTCTGAGATAACGATTTTATTTGATGTGTTAGAATTTTTTGGAAATTGAGTCCTCAAGTAGGAGAACCCCCTCCCCCACAGCCCTCATGACAACGGTTGTGAGTTCTTCCCAGGGGACAGATAAAGTCCTTATTGAAAGCTATTTCATAGAAACTTCAGAAAGGGCTTATTTGATTGGAAATTGAAATGGCTAGCGCCCTTTTTAATAGTCAACAGTAATTGGACGGCAACTAACACCTCTTCCACGTCCACCATTTCCCCAAACACACCCAATAAAAATTTTGAGAAAGCTTTTTTGTTCCCCGCAGTTCAGAGTTCAGGAAATTATACCTTTGAGCAGGACACTTCCCCACAGTCTTCAGGGCAAGTGTTATAAGTTATGCCCTGGGGTCTTTTAAAGTTTTTTTTTAAATCTCTGTTTTTGAAATTTTAAAAGGGTTCATTCAACTTAAAAACCAAAGGGCTATTGCCCTTTTAATAGTCGAAAGTGATTTGAGGTCAACTAACCCCCCTATCTATCCCACCTTTTCCCCAAACACATCCACTTAAAATTTTTAGATAGCAATTTTATTCAACGTAGTTGAAAGTTTTGGAAATTAGGTCTTTAAGGATGAGAACCCTTCCCCTCCCCCCCGAAGCCCTCAGGGCAAGGGTTGTAAGTTATGCCCTGGGGGGTATAAGGTTTTTATTGAAAGTCTTGTCGTAGAAACTTCAAAAGGGTTCATTCAATTGGAAATTGAAAAGGCTAGTGCCTTTTTAATAGTTGAAAGTGATTGGGGAGCGACTAACGGCCTTCTCGCGCCCACCATTTCCCCAAACACGTCCAATCAAATTTTTCAGATATCCATTCTGTTCAACGTAGTTGAAAGTTCTGGATATTAGGTCTTTTAGGATGATAACTCCGTCAGAGCCCTCAGTGCAATGGTTGTAAGTTATGCCCTGGGGGCATATAAGGTTTATATAGAAAGTTTTTGTTGAAATTTCAAAAAAGGCTCATGTGATGAAATTGAAATTACCCTTTTTAATAGTCGAAAGTGAGTAGAGAGTAATTAACGCCCCTCTCACGCCCACCATTTCCCCAAAAACATTCAATCAAAGGTTAAAGATAGGCATTTTCTTCAACGTAGTTGAAAGCTCTGGAAATTATGTATTTAAGGATGACAAACCCGCCAGGGCAAAGGTTGTAAGTTATGCCCTGGGGGCATATAAGGTTTTTATAGATAGCGTTGTCGTAGAAACTTCAAAAGGGGCTCATTCAATTGGAAATTGAGAGGGCTAGTGCCCTTTTTAATAGTCGAAAGTGATTGGAGGGTAACTAACACCCCTCTCACGCCCATATCCCTCCAAACACATCCAATCAATATTTTCAGATAGCCATTTTGTTCAACGTAGTAGAAAGTTCTGGATATTTGGTCTTTGAGAATAACACCCTCCTCCAGCCCTCAGGGCAAGGGTTTTAAGTTATGCTCTGGGGGCATATAAGGTTTTTATTGAAAGTTTTGTCGCAGAAACTTCAAAAGGGCTCATTTGATTGGAAATTGAAAGGGCTAGTGCCATTTATAATAGTTGAAAGTAATTGGAGAGTGACTAACGCCCCTCTGACGCCCACCATTTACCCAAACACATCCAATCAAAATTTTGAGATAGCCATTTTGTTTAACGTATTTGAAAGTTCTAGAAATTAGGTCTTAGAGGATGACAACACCCTAACAGCCCTTAGGGTAAAGGTTGTAATTTATGCCGTGGGGGCATATAAGGTGTTTATAGAAAGCGTTGTCGTTTCAAAAAGGGCTCATTCAACTGGAAATCGAAAGGCCTAGTGCCCTTTTTAATAGTCGAAAGTGATTGGATGGCTTGACATTTTTATAGTAAACATTGATGTGGGTATAATGTATTATTTTTTTTGTTGTTTTTGTTTAGACCAGGGCACTTCGTATTGAAGGAGTTGTCGTAGGAACTTCGAAAAGGGCTCATTCGATTGAAAATAGAAAGGGCTAATGGCCTGTTTAATAGTCGAAAGTGATTGGAGGGCAACTAGTCCCCCTCCCACGCCCAACCTCCCATTTACCCATCATGTTTATAAACTAAATGTTGCCTTAAGATTAAATCTAAATGCACTGTCTTAATCCTAATTACCAATAAGGCATCTCAGCAGTATCCCAAGAACGACTGAAGGTATTATGTTCAAACTTTCGGGGCGACTTCTGTTCTTAAAATTTTACCAAATCAAAATAGCGTAAGTGTATCCAAGCTATCAAAGAAAGCAAACAGATTTTTTTTTGCGAATGGTATCAAGTTTTCCATTTCAGGTCAACTAGAGGAGGTATGAAACTAAATTAAACACTACTTTTTGTGTCCAGATTTTTAAAAGGGGTATGTTGTTAAAAATTGCTGAAAATTTTTCTCCAGCATACAAATAGCATGCCAAACTATAAAGTTTAAAAAAAACGAACAGAAATTAATTAAAAAAACTTTTTCCACAAAATAGGCTTTTCAAAGTAAAGTAAAGAACTCCATTAAACAAAAAATGAGCAAAAATAAAATCAAATAATCTACCAAGCGTGAAACTACCACAAATCAGCATCGATAAATAAATGAAACCAAAAACGAATAGAAATTACAATAAATAACCGAGTCAAACTCAAAACGAGCAGAAATTAACATAAGTTGGGCTCAAAACCCCTATGCCTTCCCAAGGCCAGAACATAATTTGCACTTTACTGAAAAAAATACAAATGAATGTGCATTGTCAGTTTAATATGCTTATACTGATATTTAGTTATCAAAATGTTAATATTATTTGATTTATTAAAGTTTTAAAAGTAAAAAAATTTATATATTTTTAAGTAAAGTGCAAATTTTGTTCTGGCCTTGGGAAGGCATATGGGTTTTGAGCCCAACTTATGTTAATTTCTGCTCGTTTTGAGTTTAACTCGGTTATTTATTGTCATATCTGTTCGTTTTGGGTTTCATTTATTTATCGATGCTGATTTGTGGTAGTTTCACGGTTGGTAGATAATTTGATTTTATTTTTGCTCATTTTTTGTTTAATGGAGTTCTTTACTTTTCTTTGAAAAACTTATTTTGTGGAAAAAGTTTTTTTAATTAATTACACTAATAAGACTGCAGTCTTGGCATGAAGTTGTACAAGCGAGATTCGTTTGTATAAAGTATGAATCGTTAGAATGAACTATAAAAATATTTATATTTTTGTCTCAAAAGATTTACTAAAGAATAATTAGAATTAAGCTTGGGTATTAAAAAATAAGTTTTTAGAAAAAATATTTTAGCACCAAATGTATAAAAAAATACGTGTTTTTTTTTTTTAATTGAAATTTTCGAGACCAAAAAGTGAAATTTTATGACATGACATATTTTATAACTGTTCAAGGAGGGCCTTTCGTGCCCAATGTCACGCGCTTTTTTTG
Source organism: Artemia sp. Qi Xiang Cuo (assembly GCF_049724085.1). NCBI lineage: Eukaryota > Metazoa > Arthropoda > Branchiopoda > Anostraca > Artemiidae > Artemia > Artemia sp. Qi Xiang Cuo. Next base: position 22,355,700 of record NC_142807.1, on the reverse strand, counting down.
TTATTTATTGTTCAATTCTCAAAGTACGTAATAGAACTTTATTTTAAAACCACAAAAATGAAATTTGTGGTTATAGAACTAGCAGAAGATACGGTAAATGCAGGAAAATTTTTCTCTTATAATTGTAAAATAGATATACCGGACTTGAGCATTTCTTTTGGTTAGTAGAATTAGTAGACCTTCTCAGATGTAGCTTAAAAAAACAATAACTTAATAAATACGGAAAATATCGTGGGGAGGCTCTTAAACCTTTCAGCTCCCCCCCCCCCCCCCGCTTTGTTCAACCCCAGATGTGCGCCCCCTTCATAAAGCTTTTAATAGTAAGTCATAATAAAAATAAACTTAGTTGTGATTTAAGGATAAAACAGTAAACCTTTTAGAGATAATGGCTCGGGTTGATTGTTGCTGCCTGCCTATATGAGATGTATAAACATATCGAATTGTACATACTATGAAGGACGTTATTATTATTACCCAATTTTTTACAAATCTTTCTGTCCAACCAATACAACGTTGATTTTAAAAATTTCCTTGGGCCTCCTATAGAGCTTTCACCCCCCCCCCCCCCTGGAGGGTCACACCCCACACTCTGAGAACCTCTGGCGTAGCATAAGAACAAAATAAGAAAAACAAGAACTTTAAATAAAAAACGAAAAAGCTTGTCCTGGAAGTTTCAATACAATCCTTACTAAATAGGGTTTGCTCTCTTGTGATAATCGAAAACCAACTAGACATTGACCATAAAAGTACTCCAAAAATACTGGCATCAGCTACTCGTTGTATAATCAAACGTAATTGTCTAGGTGCTACGGACATTTACGTGATTATATAGAATGAGACAATGATTCTTTTTTACAGGCTGGAACGGTGTGGTTAAATTGCTGGCTCATACGAAGTTTAGACATGCCATTTGGTGGAACCAAAGCAAGTGGAATGGGCCGTGAGTCTACAAGACATTCCATTGACTTTTACACAGAGGAGAAGACTATTTGCATGAAATTCCAGTGAAAGCGATCGTGCTAATTGAATATCCAACAGGTCTATATTATTAGTGTCAATACTTTTGTGTCATTCAAAAATGTGTTTGTATTACCTGTTGGGAATAGATTTGAAAAAAGTCAAGGAATCCGAAGTATAAAAAGCAAATAACAAAGTTAATTCTGAAGAAACTATTTAAATTAGCCAAAACTATAAAAATCCAAGATGCATGTGGTAACTTTTCGTTTTAACATTTAAAGAATGAGGGGGGTAGTTCGTGAGCTGTCACTTTTAGACCAAAATAGCCGCTTAAACAACCAAATTCTTACATTACAAATAATTAACCTAGCTCCATTTAATCTTACTACAAAAAGGCTTTGAAATCTGACTTTTGATTGGTTTAAATTGACTTTAAAGTTCACTTTTATTTTTCATTTCTTTTAAACAAAAGAAGTCTTGCTCTTATTGAAATTTGTATAAAAATTGTCGTCGTCATTGTTTAAAAAAGATATTCCCCGTGGAAAAGAGGCTTGAAAATATGAAAATTGGTTCTGGAGTAAGAATTCGGGTGTTTCTGGATGAGGATTGACAACTTATGATCACCAGAGTACCGAAGAAAAGAAAAAAAAGGGCAGAAAAAAGGGACAGGTAAATCCTAGCAATCACTTATTGCTCAATTCAGATTATCACTTTTTTGTAGTGTGAAATATATGTCATTATTCAAGCTGATTTTACCGTGACATAGTGACGTGTCTTAGTATTAATCTCTGCGAGAACTTTTGCAAATTTCGTCAAAACATTTGCAGCATTTAATCGAGGATGGACTCACTGGACACTGAGGCACGAAAATAGGGCTGGGTCCACAGACTCCTTTTTATATGGCCATTGAACCTTCTCCTTTGTATAGTTCAGGTGTCGGCTCTAGATTAGTGCAAGAACCAATGTTTAATGCCACTTTGATGTCTAACGACACGTATGGCTTCCTGTCTTAATTCTGATTACTTATTGCCACTTTGTAATAGCACTAATTTGTCTACCTAAATAAATGATTGTAGATATGGCCCTAATTCTAAGGGCAGAATTTGGTGTAACAAAATACACCTTTATCGGTTTTTTCTTGGAGAGGGGGAGGGGGGTAATATATCAGGATTGCCTTTTGGGGGCTCAATTATTTGCGGTAATTCTTATGCTTCAGTTTTACGGGACTCAAAACATCAGAAAGTGCCTTTTTGTGTCACGATTTTCTAATATAATTTTCATACTAATTTGAGCTTTTTGGTTCTCATGAATACTCACTCCATCGACGAATTATGTTCATAGTTCTTATGTGAAATAGTTTACTTGGGTTGTATTCTTAACAAGCTTTTCACCTAACTGGTTTTTGCTAATCAAACTGATTTTTCAATTTTATGTTGTCAGGTCAATAGGTTGGTTTTCTAATTTCGTGCTCCATGCTTAATTTTTAGCTACGTCCGATTAATTCTGCCCTACTCCCATATATCAAGAGATACAATACGTTAGATGTTAATTTGATTTTACAAGTTTAAATAACAGCATTACCACCTGGGGGAAAATTTGGAATTATGGCCCAAAAATAAAATTTTGGCATTTCAAATCCTCTCCTCCGAACTCCCCAAATAATCCATAATTAGCTCAAAATAATTTTCCCTTACCCAAAACAAAAATTTCTCTGCATAACCATGGAAACAACAACAGCATAACTATGGAAACAATATCCAACACAATGGGAATCCCCAGAAGCTGTCTATGGTACTCCTGCCTGGGTGTCTGACCCTGTGGGTTTTTTTTTTTTTTGGGGGGGGGGAGGTTGCAGGGCCGTATCCAAAATTTTTTTTTCGGATGGGGTTTTACTCAATAATTTTTTTTTTAGGGGGGGGGGGGTTACACAAAAAAAACTCAAAAAACGCATACAAAATTTGTTTATGTCCATTTGTGTTATGTTTTTACGAGTCAGACAAACATTTCGGTGGGGGGGTACAAAACCCCTTACCTCCCCCCCCCCCCCACCTGGATTTGTCTTTGGAGGTTGTCCCCCTCATATACGTAATCATTTTTGAACTTTTAAACATGCTAGAAAACTTAAAGAGTGATATCTGTCTTAATGCGCAAACTATACCATAAAAAAGGTATTTTTCGAAATCGTGGGGGGGGGGGGGGGTAAAAAATCTAGGAAGGGACACATACCCCGCTAAAATATACATTACTGTTTAATAGTAATTAGTACAATACATTTATGATACCTGCGACAGAAAAATTGATTTTGTTTGAAAATGTTGGCGGGATGGTTGTAATATAATCAATATTAATGCTTAATAAGTGAATTAATTATTGAAATCAATAGTGCTTGTTGTTAAAAATTAGACTACGCAGTGATAAAATATTTCAGACTCAACATTAGTGTAGCCTTGTGTTGTCACCCCACTGGGTGAAAGTTCATTGGTCACACTTTGAATTCATCATGTAAAACTGTCACATTAGTATTTTGAGTAGATTTTCGGGGCTCCTTAGGCCTACATTTGTTAATAAAGCAAAAATAAAAGAAATGCAAGAAAAAATTGAAATGACAAAAGTTCAAAGGAGCGTTCTTCAAAACATCAGAGTACAGGCGAATTATAGAGAATGTGAACGAGATTTTGACCTTACCCACCCAGGACAAATGGACACCCAAACACAGTCAACCAAATACAAGGATCCACGGACAAGCGAGACCAAGGCCGTACCCAGAATTTTTTATTCGGGGGGGGGGGGGAGTGGTCAACCCCTCACCCCCTGGGTACGGCCTTGTGCGAGACTGTAGTTAGTAAATATAAGATATCATGAAATCAAAAATAACAGCATCTCAAATCCAATAACTGTTAACAACTGGCCGCCATAAAATATTGTTTTATAGTGTCTTTGTTAGTTTTTTCTTCGTGTGCATTCAAAAATAAGCTAAACAAATTAAGCTGGGAACATGAAAGTTAATGCAGAATAATTGTAGAATCAAGAGAATGTAAATAGGTCATACATATCAGGGGGTTACCCAGAGAGGAGGAGGATACTGAGTTTGACCCCCCGCGAAATTTTAGTTCGGTTCCTAAAAACGTAACAAATACAAACATTTTTTTGTGATGAGCTTTTACCACATTATGGATTTAGCACAGGTTAGCTAAACATTTTAAACTATTTTTTAGTCAGTGGCGATGGCAAAAAATTGCATCAAACCGGAAAAAACTTGTGTGTATCGAAAGTGTATAAATAATAAGGTAACTTCTTCTTCTGATAAAAGATATCTGTTATTTTTAGCTAGGTCCTAGGATTTATATCCAGATTCTGTCTTTTGAATCATCTTTCCTTTTCAGTATCATCTGATACGCCTTTCTATACGCTTGGGCCGTTCAAACATCCTGTCTCTATAAACCACTTTGTCAGACGAACTCTGCAATAAAGAATATTTATTTCATTTGTACTTCTAACAAAAAGGCGAAAACCTGTAGGCTTTAGTTAGAGTTACCTTAATTTTATAATTTTTGTACCATTCCCATAGTGTTCAACTATCAACTCCTGATTTAATTTTAGACTTCTTGACCTACTGAGTATGCCTGAGCAGGCAGCCTAATTATCCCTGGATGAATAAAGAAATAAAAGAAAGAACGTATTGACGTAGCGTCTGTGCCATTGTTTTACAGATATATACTATCCTCTATCAGAGAAGCTATCGAAGATCATGCCTCGTAGAGTTAAGCCGATAAGATTTACTCTCCGTGCTTTTTGAGAGAGAATATTTTTCGGCGGACTGTCGCTATGTAGTGACCTCCCAGCAAAATTGCTATAAAAGAACCTTCTCTTAGTTGCTTTAAGAAAAGGTGTAAAAATATTTAAAAATTAAACCTTTTTATTTCCTAATTTCCTATTAGCTAAAAATGATTATTTAATTTTATTGGTTTTCAGAAGCTTCAAAACTGCTCGATTGCAAGTTCGTTTCACGTTCAAGTCTTGAGATTTGTTATGTAATTGATTATTTTGTAACGATCATATAGTAAAATTAGAGCATGTTGAAAAAAGTGCTTCCCCGGCACCTTTTCTATTTGTGTAGTTTATTGTAATTTCTATTTGCTTTAGGAAAAACTCGATTACTCATTTCAGTTTCTGTGCATTTTAGTTTTTGTTTACTCATTCATACGCCACCATGCCACCGTCAACAGTTTAGTAGGATGTTTAAAGCAGGCAAAATCAGTTATTTAGGTCTCAATCTTAATACTTTGTCCGTTTGTGTAATTAGTCTATTTCACGCAATTAGATTATATTATTTCATATAGATTACTTTGATACTTAGATTATTTCACAAATTGTGTAATTTAATAATCCTCCTTTACCTTTATCGAGCTTAGCGTAGAATTTTAAGCAAAGTCGGACTCGGTAGAATTGTTTATTAATTGTAATTTGTTGGGTTGTCTATTTCTTATAATTATGATATTTCTGTCATTCCAAGGTTGTGTTTTCTGATACATTACTGTTTTTGTTTTATTCTATCTAAGAACTGTTTTTACTAATTTCAAGGTTTACGGTTGTTCTTAATCTCTAACAACTTTTTTCTATTAATAATATTGTTTGTTTACTCAATAATAAAATAATTAATCTGGTCTTAGTATCAATCAATTTAGTGGAATCTGTCTAGGATAGAAATGACATGGATAAAGCGTAGTCTTCAAAATATATGAACTTGTATTGTTTTCTTTCGGTCCCCACAAAAGTCTCATCATTTCTAGGATCTTCCCCAAATTAGTACCCCCAAATTTAGTGGAATCTGTCTAGGATAGAAATGACGTAGATAAAGCGTAGTCTTCAAAATATATGAACTTGTATTGTTTTCTTTCGGTCCCCACAAAATGTCTCATCATTTCTAGGATCTTCCCCAAAACTCTGATATATATGTATATAATCATTTTAGTGTTCCTGTTCTTTAATGTCCCCCCCCCCCCCACAAAGAAAAAAAAACTTTAAATGTGGAATGTCAAAAATATGCTTACCGCTGGAATAAGGTTGCACTCAGTTGTCTAAAACCAGTGGCATTTTATTTTTATTTTTTTCATGATGTCCGTCTTGGAATAATGTGTTTCTGTAGGTTTTGTTGAAGACTAACGTTTTTAAGCAAACATACCTTTTCTTTAATTTTTTAATTTTATATGAGAGGAAATACCGTTGCCAAAAATCGCATTGGAATACCAACAATTTGGTTACTTTTTCGTGAACATATTTTGCTTTTGTTCTGTTTAAGAAGTGTTTTTTTTTTTTTTCGGAGAAAGATTAAAATCCTTTAAAATGTTTTATGTTTTGAAATATATTTCTTGTACTATTTTATTGTGCGATTGATGCCATTGTCATTAACACCACCTGAACTTACTTTTGACTTGACTGCAGTCCCGTCTGGCCTCTGTGGCTGTGTTTGGGTCTCTTCTTCTGAAAATTTCATGAATAAGGTGGACATATTCTGGGCGATATGGCACTAAATCTGATAGCTGGAAGAGGCTATACGCCTGGGTCCATCTATTTTCACTCATCACCTATCCAAGGGCGTATCCAGGATTTGTCTTCCGAGGGGGGAGGGTTACAATTTTTTTCAACGCATCAAATTTTTTTATGCATTTCATTAGGTTTTTACGAGTCGAACAAAAATTTCAGGGGGAGAGAGGGTTTTACCCCTAACCCCCCCCCCCCACACACACACACACACCCGTCTGGATACGGCCTTGCACCTATCCTTTATCCAATTGTTTTATAATCTTTATTGACCAAGTTAAGCTTGAGTATAGAATGATGACGATTATCATTACGTTAAAGAGGTGGACTTATGTTGACAGTGCCTTGGTTTTCCAGATTGGTTGTAGGCCCTTGAAGCTGGCCAGTCTGTCTTCGTCTGACTGATTTTGAATGATCCTTGTCAGGAGTTAGCAGACTGTTTAGATAGACAAAGGATTTGACGTTATCATTGTTAGCTCCACAGTTCTTGATGTCGGAGTTTTAGACAATCATGATCTGGATTTTATCTGTACTAAGGGTCACCCCAAACCCTTAAATTACTGGCCGTAGTTTGCGTTTGCTTGAAGAAAATGTTCCTCGCTGTTAAGTTTGACAACATCGATATGGCAACCTATTTTTTGTTAGCTCATTCACAAAATAATTAAATCGGTCTGGATATAAATCAATTTAGTGGAAAATGATCTTTCCATAGTTAAGATTCAGCTCTAACCATCTACCAAGTTATATCGGTGAAATTTGGTTTGCATGGCTGTGAAGATTGAAAATACGTCGAATATTAGTTAAGAATGGTTAAAAAGAAAACTTATCGTTTTTTTAAGCGAGTTTAGACTTTTTTAGAAAAAGCCTATATCAAAATTCTGGCTCAGTGAATGAAACAATCTGAGATTACCAATCCAATGAGTTGAGTATTTTGTCCTTTTGGTGCAAGATACAGCTGCAGGCTTGTCTCAAAATCGCTCTTTTCAAAAGGAAGGAGAGATTCACAATACATAATTACCTCAAAATATACCATATAGGCTACCTCGAAAAACATAATAGAAGTATCGCTGAGTGAAGTAGAGGTGTCTTTTTAGAAAAAAAACAATAATATTTGCGATTTCAACAAAAATTACATTTGAATAAAATTTAAATTGTTAATGAACAATTCAAATGTAATACACTTTATAGCAAACGCGGAGTGTCAAATATTCATTTTTGTCCTAAAATATAAGAAACAAAATGAGATGTGGTAGAAAATACGAAGTAACCAAAATGTGCCGCTATTTCTGACTGAGAAATAGCAGTATTCGTTCCCAATTTAATTAAAATCAAGTTGGTGGACTGTGATAAAAAAAAAGTTGAGAGCCATGGCTAATTGGAGAAAAAGCTACGACAGATAGTCTGAGTGAGAGGCAAAGCTGGTATAAGTCTTTTTCAGAATTGTATAAAAATGATGTCATTTCACTTGTTGATAGATAGTCTATCATTCGTAGGGCAGAACTAAGGTAGATTGTCATGGAATTTCTTTCTTTATGTCATGGAATAAGGATTATTCAAATTGTCTATGAGCCATTTGAAGGCAATTGGAGACCCCAAATTAAAGGAAGTCAAAGATTTATGGGTACTTGTGCATTATATGGGCCTTCTAAAAAGTCAAGTTTGGTTAATGCTAATAAAATAAAATAGGATGAATATATAATAGTTTATAAACAATTTGGGCTATATATTTGCACATTAGGAGGGTGGGGGGAAAAGCATAGCATATATTAAATATGTACCCTCACCACGCTACCTTCCCCCCCCCCTAAACACCAAAAAACAACAGTTTAAACATCGCAAAAACAATGAAAACCACGCTTTGCATTGCATTACTCTATGCGGTCTGTATTAACCCGTCTGGCGGGTTTTCCGTGACTGGTTTCCTTGTAAAGGCCCATATAACGCACCAGTACCGATTTATGAATAACCATGTCCACAGGACTTTGAAGACAATTGGGTAACTGAGATTGTTCTTATTATATAAGCGTTGCCTACTGGGAAAGCCCACGGGAACTGAAATAGGGATGAACGAGACCGAGATGTTTGAAAAAAAAATTATGAGGGGAGTTAATCCCTCTAAGGGTAAGCTAAATCTTGCTGAAAAAGTATATCATTGTAAGTATTAACGTCCAGTTTTAAAAACTGCCAAGTAATTAAGCGATAATTATGATTTTACTTGAAGTACCACCTGAACGTCTCCATATTTGCTGATTGTGCTCCTATAAGCATTGTCTCTTGGTTCTGACATACTTACTTTTTTTCTAATTTAACGACAAGAACTACCGATAGTTTGAGCACTGGATTATAAAAAAAAACGACTAATATATTCTCGCAACCTCATCCACTTTTATATGAAAATTATATATCTGAGAAGACAATTTGTAGCTGGCGCTAAACCTTTTATAATTAAATAATGAAATGATACAAACAGAAAAATTAAGAATTCAAATCAGAAACTTTTTTCCCGCAGAAAGCAAAATGTTGAAGAAAGGAAAAAATCCCAATTGGAGCGGATAAACATTTATACGGCGTAAATAACAATTTTTCAAATGCAATCTAGTTCAAAGAACATATAGTCAGTAGTATATGCTATGTACCAAACGAAGCTTCATATTTTATCGCGATTTAGTTATTCACTATAATTTAACGTATTTTTCTGATTTAAATCTTTCGAACAAATTTTTCCCAGAGAAGTTTGAACACTATTTTTTTTTATCGCAAACTCACAAAAACAACAGATATTTAAAGAGTTACTAATTAATTCTGGTATGACAATTTGAGGGGTCTGTGATATTATTTTTTTTTTTTCAGTTGAGTGTCAAAGCAGCTAGAAAATTCTTATATGGTTCAGATTGCTAAAAGATGTAACACATCCACCTCTTTCCACAAGAATTTATCCGCGAAGACTCTGCTTTGTACGGCCTATAAGAACGATATTAATCGTTGGTGGGTTATTGTCTTTCTCCATGGGTTTTATTTCTCTTTAATTTCTTTTTCATGACACTCCATTTCGACGCCTCTTGTCTTATTGAGTTTACTAACATGTTGCTTATTTATTCCTAACTTATCCGTCGCTCGTTACTGTGATCTCGAAGGAAAGGAAATTCTAGGAAATTTCCCCTGCGGAAAACTCCAAAAATCCCCCCTGTGGACAATTCTCCCTCGAAAAATTTCCACCTCCCGCAGAAATTCCCTCCGTCTCCAACAATTCTCTTTCACTTGGGAAAATAATCCTTAAATCGAAAAACAAGATAATGTACTGAATCGATAAAATACGTTTTTTTTTACGTCATGCTTTCCACCGTAGACTTAATCCAAGACTGACTGAAGTTATTCTTTGCTCTACATTTATACAAATTGCATAATTAATTATTTTTGATTATTCATTTTAATTCACTTTATTATGGACCCCCAGCCCCCCTGCGGAAAACTGCCATTACCCCTAAAATTGCCCCTGGAAATTTTTTCACATGTAAAATAACAATATCATTTTAAAATTTGGATAGTACTTGAAAAGTTAGGCTGAATAACACATTAACAGAACTGCCGAATACCAAATTCAGAGAATTTAGTGAAAAAGAAATTCTATAATTTCAGAAGTGTGTTAAATGACAGAATTCACTATTAACTAACCCGTTAATTGAATATCCAGAAGATATGAATAATGGAACCGAAGGGACTATACTTGTGCTGACGAATCTCTAATTTTAGGCAGCGCGAAAATTATTAGGAGGGCCTAGAGGGGAGGGGGACATACCTAAAACCTTTGCAAGAATGAAACCAACAACTTCGTAATAGTTCCTTGGCGATCGGATGAACAGTAAAGTAATGCATGGAAGATAGACAGACAGACATTCGATTTTGTACATATAATCCGGTGCACATAGGACTGCAGTTGTCATTCCACTTGTGAATACATATTTCCCTGACCTTTTGACAATTCTGGATAAAATTGCTACACTGAAACTTGTGATCTAACGTCGTGTGGAGTTAGAGGGGCATAATTATTGATGATGGAAAGGAAATTATGGGACTCCTTTGAATTAATTCGCAAGTGGGACAGATATTGTCTTATGTTAATTCACAACACAAAATGCACCTATCCTACAAATAAAGTACACAAACCAATTTGATGCCATTTATTTGCCTTTAGTCATTACATATAGCACTTTATAAGGGAGAAAATTCCCCCTTTAAAAGGCAGAGGGGTCCAGCTAACGCATAGGAATGTAAAACCAGAGGGTATTCAAATTGAGGTAAAACTGGCTTAATAGTTAGCTGATGACCCCCATGCTTTGGAAAAATGTGTTACCCCAATATAAATGTAAAAAATTGCAACATGATATTGGTCAAGATAGAATAATAGACCTCTTCACAAATCCCCAATGAAGATGGCTTTCAAGAAGAAGCATAAAATGATGAAATTGTTGATATTCAATATTAACAAAAATTAAGACAAAAGAGCGTTATCTTTGATTAAAATTTCCACGAGAGAAATTCTGAAAAAAAAATGTTAAAGTCTTTGTAAAGATTCATGAAAATATTTAATTGTGCCTAAAATTGTTCTTCTTCTCAAAAGTGCCGTTTACAATGAAAAATTGCGAAATGGGCAATTGTTGCAATAATACTAAAATACAAGGAGATCCTGGCGGTCAAAACAAATCACAATTCGTTAAACCATAATCATCAAGAGGAGCAAATGGTTGTCAGGATAAAGGCAAGCCCAAAGGTGTCATAATCACACCAATGTCTTTTCAAATCACATGTCTCACTTCAGTGAGCACCCACTTCTAAATCATAGCACAATTCACCAAAAGAATCAATAATGACTCCACTTTCGGCGTCTGAGAGGCTGGACGTGCTGTCGGTATCAAAACTGGCGGCGCTGTTAAAAGTTGAATGGGTGTTGAGACCGCAAGGATGAGAAGCTGATGTATATTTCTCTTCTTCCTTGTATGTGTTTCTGATCATCTCGAAAACTGTTGCGTCAGAGACGAAGCCACCTTCCATGAGAGGGTGAAGTTCTTTCAAATGGCACCTAAGAATATTGAAATGAAACATTAGAAATCGGCCTCTGCATAAATCTTGATTCATAATTAAAACGGACGCTAGCCTTCCAGAAGGAGAAAATTATAATTTTATTAATAAAAGATAACAAATTCTGCTGAAAAGAATACTCACAGTTTTAGTTAACTTAAACTGAAACTATCGTTAACTATTTGTATTATAATAAAACTTAAGGAGGATAATGTTATAGTTAAGAAAGTTCAATTGAGTAACTTTAACAAATAAACTAATACTTACTAATTCAAATTCATAATCAAAACAGACGGTAACAAATTGCGCTAAAGATGATATTTATAATTATAGTCAAAGTTAAGAATATACCTAGTATTTATAGTTAGTCGAACTTCTCCAAAGACATTTTTGGGCCAACATTAATGTTTCTTCTCAAAAACAGATAATTTACGAATTTGTGGTGCAACCTATGTGAAAATCTAATCACAAACTGGGCCATTCGAGTTTTGCTTCTCCTCTGGTTTCGAAAATTGTGTTTTTTTTGGAATTTTCACGGAAAAAAAATGTGTTCTCTCTAGACTTGAAAAATAAATTTGCCCTCCCTCGCCCGACATTTTCATGAATTGGAGCTCCTACATCATACCTAAGACTGTATCAAGCGTTGGTGGTGCCCAACCCAAAGGTGTAATAGTCACACCAATATCTTCTCAAATCACGTGTATCATCTTAATGAGCGTCCACTTCGAAATCATTGCATAATTAATCCTCTACCCCCCAAAAAAATTATTGCGAAGCAGCAAATGATTAACAAATCGCCCCTTAAAAAAAAAAATATTGGAAAAAATACATACAATTATTGCAGTTATATACATTTGAGAATGATTCTATATGTAATAAACTTCGTAAGCCATTTATAAGTTTTAGTCTTCATAATTAAATCACGATTCCTAGATTTAAAATCCGAATTGAAAATAGAATCAAATGCCATTTTTTGTCAATTAAAGTTAAGGTATCACAAACAAGACTTTTCTACATAAGAAAGATATTCCTTATTTTAATACAAGATACTTTTATCTTACCAAGTATGCTCAAAGGCGACTGGAAATACTTTAGCGACATCAAAACCGTTAAATGTTCCAGCTGCTGCCATAGTGTAAGCGCCCATATCTTCCCAAACAAGCCAATCACCAACCTCCAGTAAAGGATAATCAACACTTTGGGCCACACAGTCAAGACCATCACACGTTGGCCCCCAGATGGAACATTTATAGAGGGGGCCCTCTTTTGGATTCATAAGCTGTGAATTGCAGACAGCGTGGTCGTAAAGGAGGCAATTGAAGCTACCATAAACACCGTCATTAATATAGTACATATACGATGGTAGTGGGTTGTCTTCAATGGTAACTTCTCGACGGCCGTGTATACGGGTGGCGAGGGTGAAGGCTGATGCCACATAGTAGCGACCAGGCTCAGCTGAAAACAAAACATGATTCAAGAGAGCGTATAATGCAAGGACTTGAGCATACAAAAGATATCACACACAACAGGAAAATTGAGTTTTTCTTTTCTATTTTTGAAATTTTTTAGAACAAAAGGACATTTTTTCACAATTTTGCAATGTATGCACAAAGCACAAATCAAATCAATAAATTCAATACTGCGTGGGTGCCAGGCAACGTTTTTAATGGGCGAAAACTTAATGGACAATATATAGATAGAGAGAGCGAGAAAGATAGAACCGGAAAGAAACTAAAGAGAAAGCGAGATCGTAAAATCTCTTAAATAGATTTACATTAATATAGAGATTTATAAAGCTAAAACTGGGAAGGGGCACAAATAATTATGAAGGGAAGTAGATCTGCAATACCAAAAGGTGCGCTTTGGGCTATAGTGTTTCATTTTTGATGGCAAATTAGAGGAGCCGTGCGAACCTATCTCATGGAAAAGGAGTTACACATACACCCAGGGCCGTATCCAGGATTTTTTCGGGGGGGGGGGGTACTCATAATAAAAATCTCAAAAAATATAAAAAATGTGTTTATATCCACTCTTGTTACGTTTTTACGAGTCAGACAAACATTTCGGGGGGGGGGGGGGGAATTCAAACCCCCACCCCTGGATAGGGTTTTGCAAACACCCTTCCTCCTTTCTGCAGATACGAATTGACGACTAACTAAGCTCGTAAGAGGAGAAAAACAAATTCTTTAACTTTTAAATTAACCCCTGAGAAAAAATTAGCACTTTTCACTATTAAAGAAGGACAATAATAATAATGAAAAAGACAACACGTATTTTAAATAATTTTAGTTTCACAATGCCATTTTTAGGGGAGAGAATTATCTTACCAATTATTTCAACGCCACTTGTTTCGGGGAAGAATTCGTCGACGGCTGCATTCACGATCTTTGCAACCTCATCAACTGACGACCCTCTATTGCCGGAGTAACCTCCACCCAAATCTAACAAATTCATCTGGAAGCCCAGCGTTGCAGCATAATCAAAAAGATCCTTAGCTGTTGAAATAGCACGCTGAAATACTTCAGGTTCTTGACAACCAGAGCCAACGTGGAAGCTGATGCCAACAAGATCAATACCAAGTTCATGTGCGAGCCTGATAAGGGCAGGCGCATCCTTCGGAAGGGCACCAAATTTAACTCCCAGTTGGCATTGAGCCTTTTTGGCGTCGCAACGGATGCGAAGTACCATTCTGGAAGAAGAAGAAATCAATTCCCAAGAAATATTACATAATACAATCGCGGATGACATTGTTGCTAAATCGATATGAGCCAAATTAAAAATTGGCTTACCGGGGAATAAAGCACTAACTATCATTAGATCGTATGGAATTAAATCATTACAATTATTAAAATATTTGAGATTCACAAAATAGAACAGAGGGCAAGAAGAGATTCGACATCTGGGACATGGAAAGAAAAGCAAAAGAACGTGAATGAGAGACTCCTCAGCAAAAGAAGTCTATAGGATGAAAACTAAGGTTTGCTATCTGACTTTTTGCACATACTCGTTCCAATGTTAAGTCACCTGATGCCAACACACTCGCAAACGCTCTTTCTCCCTCCTACTCTATTAAATACCGCCTTTGTTCATTTTCTAAATAGCCCCCAGAGGTTTAAAGTCATTGTTCTTCATTTTCTAGTCCAATCTGGGACGTTCGCCCTTTCACTTACTACCTTGCCAAAAAAACTTTTTTCTTTTCTTTTTTTTGTGGGGAACCTTTTAAAGCTCTCTTTCAGCCAAACGCACAAGTCACATCTCCCATGACGACGTCAAGTGGTTATTTTCGACACGATTTACCGTCCTCTATCAGAACTTGCATTTATTGCAACAAACTCGTCTTTGCACAGCGCGCCACTCGAAGCTTCCGACGTTCCTTCTTTCTCTCGCTAAGTTTAAGGCTTAAGCGACCTTCCGAGAAATCCCAGACGATTCTAGCCATTTTAAAGTTTTATCTCAGCCTAACTCGAAGCATCCAGCGTTTTTCTTAGTGCCTTGAGGACTACTTAGTAAGACTACTCAGTCCTTGGCCGTCCAAAGACAATACCTCAGTCACCTCAGCCTCTCTTTTAACTGAGTTGATTCAAATTACTTTTCTCACAGTCACGTTGTCACCTCATCTTGGAGCTTGATGTATAAGTTTATCCTTAAACAATTTACCTGAAATAAAGTCTAGTTTTTTTATTATGTTTTATTTTAGTAACCATCCTTCAATGCCGGCCTTAGCTACACTCATTACTGTTACGTAAAATACTCTAAGTTAACCTAACCATCTATTTTGACTTTACTCCAAGTAGCCATGGCTCTCAAGTTTTACATCGCTTCTACAAAGCTGATTTGAATTAAAATATCAACGGACTTAGTCTCGGCCTCACCCATATCCTTTTATTTTCCAGTTCGATCGTTTTCAACTACCATACATCAGAAAATTTATGTTTATACCGACAAAACTATATATTCACAAGCCTAGGCGTCATCATAAAAGTAAATCTCAATCTAATTTAGACAGAACACGGTAAATTTACCCCCTACGGCCTCTCGGACCATTTATCCCCTTCCCAAGCAAAAATTTCTAGCTACGTCCACGGGAATAGCACAAATATAAGAAGGACACTCACCTAGCGTCTGGATGAACTTGTTTGATCTTATAAAGTTCAGTGTCATTATCATAAGTCATTGTACGAACACCACTGGCAGCGGCATATCGAATATGTGACATTTGCTTGGCAGGATTGGCAAAAATAATCCTATCGGTGGAAACACCGAGTCCAGTCACCTTAGCGATCTCGGCCTAGAAAAAGTCAATTATTTAGCTGAGCTAGGGACTGAAGCCTCCCACTCCATAGACGCGTCATTTTTGAATGATAAATAACTTGATCAATGTATGAAAAAAACATGCAAGAGTTAGATATTTTTCAAGGTAAAAAAAATAAAACGAACTTAATCTTTTAAACTGTATATTTTGATATGTGTATAGATCTTAATTTGTGTAGTAGTGCAAGAATGGAATGCATAAATATTACTACGACACCATGATACAAAAGACGTTAAGAACAAAGTATAATTAATTGTTGAGAAAATATATTACGGGTAAAAAAAACAATTCGAATAATTTACAGTTCAGACAACCAAGTTCCATCCAGGAAACAGGCCCTCAGTTCTTACTGGGTTTCGCCAAATCTTATCCGGGGTGGCCGTCAACGAGACCAGTCAGCAGGGGCTTTTTTCAGCTCAAGGTGGCGTCTACACTGTTGATCTTAATGAAAGCGATTCTCTCAATTCTGCAAGTTAATGTTGTTAGAGATGTAATCAGCGGAACGCTGTATGGCAAATAATTATACTCCAGTAAAAATTGTCTAAGCTTACAAGCTTGCTATTGGGGGCAAGGGGGTATAATTGTCTACGGGGGCTTCTTCTTTTTTATTTGGAGCCTGCTGACTGGTCTCCAGAAGCTGCACTACTATATAAGGTTTTTTATATTGACAATTGAATGCTCAAAATTTCCTTATTTTTAAGATATAAATGGTGGCGGTTTAAGATATAATTGTCTCACTGAAGGTTCCTAGGATATACAAGGTCAAATTTAGTACTTTAAAAGCAACATCTCCATTAAAATAAGACTACCTTTAAGAGACCCATGGGCTAATACAAATCTGCAGCCAGACAATAAAGGATGAACTCTCCAATAAAAGGCAGTATCTCTTGAGGCGCCATTTAGATATAGCTTATGAAAGAAAGACCCATTAAGTTTTAAGGATAGTGGGCGCAAAAACTGATATCGCCTTCGGACGCTAAAAACCTACCTATGTCTCTGCTTGGGAAGCAGATTTTTGTAGGTAGTTGAAAGGACTTGGCAGTAACCATCATAGTTTTAGAAGAGTACAAATTAAATTGCACGCTCATTTTTTTACACTACTACTACTAACAACTCACCGCAGAACCAAGCCACCTGAGGCCAACACAGCTACGCACGCTCCTCCTCCATCCCAATCTGTTGAAAGCCTACCTTTTTACACCCTCCCACGAAGTTCCCATATTCTTTATATCTTTCTTTATGACGTCCTCCCACCCCAGACGAGGACGACCTGTTTTCCCTTTAGCCCTAGACGGTTGAGGAAATTCGGATACGATAATACAAAATGTGTTTACATAACATAAATTTTACTTTGAAAGTGGAAAAACCAACAAATGGCAAGTTATCTGTACAATAGTTTTTTTTTTTCAGATTGAAAGATGAGATATAACTACTCTGATATCACATCCTCCATTTTCTAACTATTTCTGTGAGCGAGAGAAAAAGAAAATACCACGTTCGAAAAAAAACATACGTCTAAATATCTCAAGAGCCAAATAATATATGAGAAAATGAACAAAACAGATCGACAGAACTTGCTTAGTTTAAGGTTGTAAACCCCACATGTCACGGAAATATCTTTAAATACCCATTCTATAACTAAAAACATTTCACGTTATGGCAGCAATGGATGCGAAATTAGCATTTTTTTGGACATATCGGAGGCTCATCACGTTGAGCATACGATAAATGCATACAGAAATATAATATTAATGACCATTGTAGAAGCAGTTCATTCTTTTTAGCCGAGCTTTGAGCCCCCCCCCCCCCCCAAGAGCCTCGAGTCCCTGTCCCCGCAACATTCTACACTTACGATACCAAGCGAAAGAGGGTAGACAAGGCACCCATCCCCTCTCCTCCTAATTTGCCTAGCCATGCGCCTATGCTAAGGCCTTTGGGTACCTCAACATTTATTAGGTATTATATAAGTTATTAAACCTCGTAATTACGTTAAAACTATCAAATTTGGCGCAGGTAAAAACCTTTTTTTCTAGTACGATCGAGGTTCAAATTTTTATTATCGTAGTATAAAAATGGAGTCATATAATTCCAACAGCATTTCCAGAACTCTGAATACTCCTCTTGTTTCTATGGGAGATAAACCAAGTATTTCTAAGGTCGACATAGAACTTAAAATTAGCCAAATTCCAGACAGCAAACTTGTATTCAAAAGACACAAGATAAGCATTTGAAAGAACAAGAAAATAAATTATATCCTTTCTGCATTTTTTTTGGGGGGGGGGGCAGCTCAGAACAACCAAATTTCTACGTTATTCAAAGAGTGTATTTCTGACCCATTTAGCTACGGGTGGGGGCATTGATCCTGTACCAAATAATGTGTCTTCAAGATAGGCAGGAAATAATAGAATAGTAAAATAAATGTATGCTAACAAATAAAGAGAAGGGATGAAAAACACAAAATTACTGATACGCACAGATTTTTAAAATGAAAATTTGAATGGACTGTTTACTGCGTAAGATGCGTTTATTTGGGCAGTCTGAATAGTTCTTATACGGACAGTGTCGTTACCGCCTTTTCCTTGAAGTTGCAGACCAACAGCTTTCCAGGGGTAAATATTGCACGGACAGCACTATAGCTTTTCACAATTTAGAAGAAATATGTTCCTGTCTAACTACTGTTTTCTGAATGTCTTTGTGGGGGTGGGTGGGAGGGCACTCTCACTCCTCCAATGGCATTCGTTCAAGATAAGCAGTAAGAAAAAATAACATATAGATAGGAAAACAAGATAGGAATATATAAATACTATAATCCTAACATGTTATCCAGAAATGCCTTATGAAATGAAAAGAAAAAACAAAAATGAATACCTTTGAAGCACAATCGAAGTTAGCGCCCAGTGAAGCAAGAACTTGTAAAACAGTTGAGTTGTCATTGCATTTGACCGCTAGAAAGTGATAAGACGAGAATTAGTGACGTACAAACATTTTGACATAAATACAAAAATACATACCCCACCGCCGTAAAAAATAGAAATCACAAATGGATGACGCACCAAGTTAGAATACTTTAGTTTTTATTGGACAATTGTGAACATTTGTGATAATTATAATTTGTGTCAATTTTTAACTATAATTGACAATTATAAACAGTTTGTGAAATATTAAATCTACCATTGATACTTAAATACACAGTGAAGAATTGCCTTTATTCCTCAAAATTAAAAAGTGTACTTCAAAGCAAATTCTTTGAAGCTAAAAAAGTGCTTAAGAATCTTAGTTAGAGTAATTTTCCATGCAAAAAACGGGAATTTTTTTAAATTGTTTATTAGCTTTGGGATTTTTTTTTTATTTTTTCGACTAGCACTACTAGTTATAGCCAGTCAAACCAAGAAGAACCGAATCACAGGTCAATTGCTCCCTAATATGGTTCCTTAGAGATATCCTATCTCTTACATTCGAAAGAAATTTAAGAGAGTGATTCCCCAATAGCTTGGTCGTCATAGAAAATTATAGTCTTGGATTGCTAGCTGGCATCAGGGGTGGATCCAGGGGGGGGGGCCTTTGTCAAACTTTTGAGAAATTTAAACATTCACTTCAGTTACCATAAAATGTCACCGTCTTTCAACCTCGAAATCTTATTTGTCAGCTCGTTAACTTCTTATTGGCTGATGATGACACAATGATGCAATATAACAGGTTTTCATTCAATTTTCGAATTTTCGCAATGCCAAAATTTGAACCTTTCAAAACAAAATCCAAACTTACCTCATTCCCTTTGTTATTGAATTTTAACAAGGACATTTATATTCGCATATGAAACACGCCAAATTACCACTACGCCTTTCCATGTGCAACCCAGTATGTAAGGGTGTGCTCAAAACCATATATTATTGGACTCTACATGTCTGAAAATTAATAATTTTCTAGACCACATTGTCTAGTTTAACTTACTTGTCTAGTGTAACCTCCGACAAGGTATATATCTCTTGACAGCTCACGTTCTCACGTAGCATTTGGTGCGCAAACTTGAGTTAAGCTGAAATTGGTTGACAATTTCGTTCTAAATTGAATTAAGCAAAGTTCGGTTATAAATTTGACACTAGAAAGCACAGTTTATATAATTATCCAGTATGATCTTTCCCTATCTCACCCATTATAAAAACCCGGACCGAGGTGCGAGTGCTCCAGAGAACGTGTTTGCAGATATAAACATAAGCGGCATTAGATCTTTTCACGGGTAGACACAGAATAATCACCTACGGAACAAGTACTGACAAAACCACTTGGCCGGCTCAACCAATAAGTGGACAATAAGTGCAGAAATAAGTGGGAGGAGCTTTTTGTTCGCACCGAGAATGAAGAGCCAGAAATAATCTGCGGTAAACTTACTGGATAATTATATAAACTGTGCTAGAAAGTATCAAGCAGAACTTGCTGGAAAATTACTTTCTAAACTGAACTGAGCAGTATTTGGTTGAAAGTTTGGTTCTAAGCTGACCAATACTTAACTTGTTGGAAATTTGGTTCTAGACTGAAAGAAGCTGAATTTTGTTGCCAATTTGGTTCTAAGCGAAAACGAGTTATCTTCAGTTCAAGCATTCAGTTCTCGAGCTTAAAACTCAGTCGATTACAAAAATTCAGCCGATCAGGTAAGTTTCACTTGTCACCATCTTTACCATCTGCGCTTAGATTTCATATCAAGCGAAGTTCCTGTATATGCATATGTGGACTTTAATGAGAAGACACGGATGTCTGACCAGATATGTATCGAGGCATAGAAGGTAAGCTAGAGATACATTAGAACTGCTCTCTAATGTTTTGAGTTCCGAGTTTCATAATATTCCAAACTACTTAATTATTGAATAGTATTTGTCTTGTTAAAACCAATAGGGCCTATTCAAACTAATCTGTCAAATAAATGATAAACCAGAGGTATGTATTCTCATAAATACAGGGAAATCAAGTGCGACCTTGAGGGAAATTCCCAGAAAGACCCCCCCCCCCCGTGACTTTTCACTGAGAGAACCTCGTATTTTTAAACAAAATTCTCATCCCTTCCCTATTAGCAGAAGTCGTTTTAGGGGAGGGACGGAGGCATTTGACCCTGGTATAGAAATTTTAGAGGCGCAAAATTTCGAAAAAATACCTAACGGTTGTAATTATTTTGTAATTTTTGAAATTTTATTTCTATTAAAATAGAGTAGAGAACACATTTAATAAATATAAATAATTAATAAAATATAAACTAGTTCATAAAATAAATAAAAAATAATAATTATTAATTAATTGATAAACTGAAAAAATTTTGTTAAAATTTGAGCAGAAAATTTTGTTAAATTTGAGCAGAAAATTTTGTGGGAAACAGGAGGGGGGGGGGCTAATAAAGATTTTGCTCCAGGCGCAAGAGGACAGAACCGCCACTGACTCTTAGAGATAATCTTCGACATGGATTATTCTCACCATTAACACCTGCAGCCAACGGTCCTTTTTAGACCAAACTGGAAAATAAGTTGTTCCACAGTACCTAAATCAATACGTTCTTCTTCGTAACAACCCAACTGCCTCTGTTGAACCCCTTATCAACAAACACTGCACATTTAACCAGACCACTGACGAAACGCTCAACCATATAGTGTTTATATGCACAAGCCGCGCTATCAAAGCTCATAATTGAGGTTAAAAATTAACCCAGCTTTGATCAAAGTGATCAAAGTGAATGTCTCCAGACATTCAAAGCGTCGCTAAAATCTTTTCAAAACCCAGACGAACACATACCGATATACAAAATCATTTTTGGCGTCCTCAAAAGCCTCAACCTCCACCACACCACTTAACATGAAAATAGCATGAAGCAAAACCCACAAGGCGTTAATAAATTTGTTCCTGGGTTGCACATCAAGAAAAAGGAGAATAAACTACCTCTACGCACAAATATAAAAACTGTATTTACCATAAAAGGGTGTAACACGTGGCAGCTTCAATTTCCACTCTTTGTGTTTGCGAACAATGTCACCAACATCAAGCACGTAAAATGCTTCTTCTTGAACCTGAAAAAAATGTTGAAAATTAAAAACAAGCGAAGCTAATATAAACAAAATAAAAAAAAAATCAGCGTCCCGTATTTTTTTAAGCCTGCGACTAATAAAGAGGGTAACACAATGTGGACATTTTAAAACAGTGAACCGTAGATCAAATCTAATTGAAACGTTCCGTCACATATATAATTTAATTCTCATGTTTTTTTATCGCAAGTTGAATTTTACAGTTGTTCTAATTTTTTTGTTTGGCTGAGAACGACCATTAGATATATGTCCGAAACGTTCACCTCTCTTCTACAAATCACTGTCTTCAAGACTTTCTCATTGCGTTATCCTCTTTATTGCTTGTATAAAGGAAAGGCAAGGCGGTTTACGTCGTTATCCTTTACAGTGGGGTCTTTGGAGTTTGTCTCAGGCTAGTAGCCCATTTAGCTGATAAATGTTTTACTTTCAAGAATTTCAGTCCGAAGACCCTTCCAGCATGGAACAGTAGGAACAAGCTATGGAACAGGATGGAACAAGTTATGAGCAGTAGGACGAAGATACTGTAATACAGTAAGCCCTCTCTGCAAAGCTTGGATTATATCGGTGCACATACAGGCCCCCCCTTGTGCACTGTTTTTAGTCCTTTTTTGTTGCCTAAACAAAAAAAAATATCACTAAACCACCACTTAAATCATCAGATTATTGAAGAAAATCACTAAATCAACACAAATCAATAGAATCTAGTGATATTTTCCCCGGGTGGCAACAGTGTGCACCAGTGTTAAATTTGCAAAGCCCTTGCCTGTCGCAATGCTTTTTTTTCCAGGAGCGGCGAATCTTGAGCTAAATCGGCACAGCTGTTACGCTGTCGAGGCCGACAAAACGAAACGGATGTGTCTTATGTCTGCCCCAAGTCAACTTTGTGTTGCAACAAATTACTAGCAGATGCAGTGGCGGATCCAGGGGGAGGGGCCCGCGTCCCCCCTAACGTAGTATAAAGTAGTGTAATTCACTTAATTAATGCAAGTTTGCGTTAATTAAACTTGCTCCTGATGCAAGTTTATCGGATCAACCTATTTTGCCCCCCCCCTTCCCCTAAAAAAAATCCTGCATCCACCCTTGAGATGATGTGGTAGTTAAAACTAATAGATATAAATCTGATTTTTATTAATTGTCAATGCGCTTCCTCGAGGTAACGAAAGAAGAAAAGTCACGTAAATCGTCACCTATTTGGCTACTGAAATATATACGCAAATATAATGACAAAGCGTAACCACGATTATATTTTTTCATGGGTGGGGAGTGAACCTGGGCACTGTTTCTGTTCTGTTTTTAAAGTACCTGTTTCTGTTCTGTTCTTACAAAAAAACAGAAACAGAACAGAAACAGATGACCTGTTTTTTATTTACCTGTTCTGTTTCTGTTTTTATAATAACTATTTTGTCCTGTTTCTGTTTTTTTCCAACTGTTTTTCTTCTGTTCTTGATTTTACTTTATTGATTCGAGAATGAGATATTAAGAGGTTTTGAACTTACAAAATAGTGTTTTAAATCGTAATTTGAAATTTTGAAGAAGCGTGGTTACGCCCCAGACAGTTTTGGAATTGGAGCGTTAATATAAAGTAGAAGTAAGTAAAATGATGGCACTCAGTGTGTCCGACATATCAAATGTGCTGCTAGATTGTTAAAGCTAGGCAAAAATAGGGCTTAGGAGTCAGATGAGAGTAGGTAAGTGTGTAAATAGGAGAACAGTAAAGGTGCAGTTTTGTTCCACTAAAACAACTTATTTTTTAGTGTATATTATTCAGTCAATTGAGCAGCAAAGTTGCATAGATACTGTCTAGGTGAAGCAGGATTCAAACATATCACTTATTACTGTATATTTTGGTTCTATTGGTAGGGCCTCTGTATCCTACATTACATTGGAAGTAATCTGCACCTTTAACCGGGAAAACTTGAGTTCAACGGTTTTTATGGAATTTATGCTGCTAGATAACAGTGACTTGGTATGATTACCATACTAGCCTATACATGATAAATACCGATTTATTGCAAAATTTCTTAAATGTTTAGTCAGAGAGGAATGTAAATGTATTTAAGTCTTGTCCAGTAGAAATATATGTTTTTGCTGGCACTTTTTATTGCATCAACACAACAACATACATTTTTTCAAGATTCCAAATATACTTTTTCTACCATCTCTAAATATAATCAATGGAAACCCTTTCAGGGAAAAGCCTAGAGTTGAAACAGTGGCCTAACTAGCTGATTCTGGCCTAGCTGGCCAAAGTTTTATAAAATGCTGATACACTTCTCAATCTGTTGAATAAATTACCGCCCTATTTCTATTTTGTCAGCATTTTCTAAAATATTTGAGAAGGCAATTTATAAGAGGATCTATGATTTTCTTAAATCGTTTAATTTTTTCACAAATTCCCAGTTTGGTTTTAGGTTTGGACACAATACTGAGCACGCTATCATTGCTCTCATCCAATATATTCATGAATGCTTAGATAGAGGTGAAATTCCAGCAACAATATACTTGGATTTTAAAAAAGCATTCGATACAATATCCCATTGTATTCTTTTTCGTAAATTGAATGATTGTGGTGTACGCGGACCGGCGTTGGATCTAGTTAAATCTTATCTTGATAAGAGAAAGCAACGAATAGATGGAGGTAATTTTCTCTCTTCGCCTGTTCCTCAGTCCTCCATGGTTGGGGTGCCTCAGGGCTCTGTCCTAGGTCCTCTGCTTTTTCTAGTTTATATAAATGATTTTCACCGCGCTTTGGCAATCCCATGTCTCAGCATACATTTTGCTGATGATACGGCAGTTTCAATTTCTGAGAGGAATGACGAGGAGTTGGAGGCAAAACTTGATACTGCATTTTCTAATGTTCTTGAATGGTGTTCCGCAAATTTTATTGCTTTGAATTTATCAAAAACTAATTTCATAATTTACGGCAGGAAGTCAAATATATGCCCTCGTATTACCCGAGTTACTTCTTCAAAGTATCTTTATCAATATCTCGGGCGAATGTGATAAAGTACCTTGGACTTATTATTGATTAAAGCTTATCTTTTAAAACACACATTAAAAATATACGCTTAAAGATTTCAAGGTATGTTGGTTTAATGCGGAGGTTGAAGCATTATTTGCCCTACTCTGCTTTACGAAGCATTTATTTTGCCCTGATTCAGTCTAATATTAATTATTGTTCTCTAGTATATTTATCTACATTTAAAAGCCATATTAAACCAATACAGATTTTACAAAATAAAGCAGTAATAATCCTCAAACTTTTTATTTCATCGCCTATTTAACTTCCAAATAAGTCTTCTACAGCATCTTTATATACTTATTTAGATATACTTCCAGTATCTCAACAATTTACTTTTGGAGCAATTATTTTCAAATTTAATTATGAAATTAAGAAATTACCGCCATATTACCTCAATCAAAGTTTGTTCTCCCGATCACAAGATTTACATCGTTATAACACGCGACAAAAAAAAGAGTATCTACATTGACAAGTATAGTACTGAGGGATCTAAATTCGCTCCATTTGTGTCAATAGCCCGGTGCTGGGATGCTCACAAGGATTTTATTGACAAATTTTCTTCTATCCATTTAATAAAAAGGAATCTTAAATTTCATTTAGTTCAGGATTATTTTTAATTAAGTGTCTTTTTAATATGATTAAGTTATTTGCTTGGATTTTTGTTCTATGTGAATGTGGGCCTCTCGGCTATCTTTAAGTATGAATTTATATTTAATAATATTGATCTCTCTTTTTTTTTTATTTATATTTATATTTATATTTGGATCCTGGGCTAGCTGCTACTTTCATATTATTTTTGTATTATTGTATCTTTGCCGTCGTAATTATCTTTGTATTGTAGCGTAAAATTTTTTATTGTATCTTTGTCTAGGCCTAGTTTTTCGAGCTTGTCTCCCCATGGGCCTATGTCAATTATATACATGTATATGTTAATAATAAAATGATTGAACTTGAACTTGAACTCCGGTGAACACGGTAATTTTTGCCATACAGCACAATCAATTTTAAAAAATACCACTAAGCAGTATATCATTTCTTGTATCTGTCTCTTAAATACCTATTATAGACAAGTAAATTCCCGTAAAAATTAATATGATATGATTTATTAACACTAAAAGCCCTACTGGCCATGGTTAATACACAATACACTTCAAAAATAATAAATGAAAATAACCTTATAATACTGTATATTATAATACTGTGCTGCAAATTGTAAGTTTTTAGGAAACCGTAGTTAGGAGCTGTCATTTTGCTTTTATTTGCCGACAGGTTTTCTTGGCTAATTGCGCAAACGAAACCTAAAAAATCCTAAAATCAACCTTTGTTTTAAGAAAAGCATGATGTCATTTTCTGATGACGACTTGGATGTTCCAAGACATCTCTCTGGGTACCCCACGGAAAAAAGGAAGCAAAGGAAGTATTAGGTTCAACTACTGAAGAGCGTCTCTAAAGGCTAAGGGAGTCTCTGCCATGACATTTATATATTATCTTAAAAGGAAGCACACAATTGATATACACAAAGATAAAGTAAAGCAATTGACACATAGGGCAATGGATTAGTGAAATCTGGAATAAGAAGAGCAGAGATACGATGGTTTTTTATTTCCAATCGATCAAAATAAGCTGCTCTGCTGCAAAACCCTGTTTAAGTACAAATTGCCACTTTCTACGTTTGATAAGTCAGATTTGAAACAGCTTATTTAAAAAAACAACAACAGGGGGCTTGAAAGCACTATTGGAGGGAACCGTCCATCGTCACTTAAGTTTTGCTGCCAGAAAAAAAGAAGTTCGAAAGGCGGCTTTAAGATCTGCCACTCAGAATAGCTTGACTTTTCACTTATAGTCTGCAAAAGGATCTGGCTTTATAGGCATCACTGCCTATTACCCCAGGAAGATGAAAAATAAGCAGAGGTTGACACCTATCTCTCAGGTTTCAAGTGATATAAACATTTTCATTAAATAACTAACATCCTTTCAGCAATCCAAGTTGCAATCAGGGAGTTTTCAATGACAAATAAGAAACTCCGCAGTGTAACTGATTCTGGGAACAATGTCACCGAAGCCTGTAGGATATGAGCCCTTTCCTGAACTTCATGTGTCTTCAGTCATCTGTTGCACGCGTTCTTGGATTTTTGTCCACTCGAAGCTTAGCCAATGACATCCCTGAAGAAGATTGCATGGAATCCTTTGATGAAGTCGAAGACGTCGATCCAACTATTGAAAACGATTCAGACGGCCTTTCTGTTCCTTGTTCTGAAAACTCCGGAAATGAAGATACGCTTGCTGAAGAATCTGAATAAACTGATGCAGTGTCTAAAGAAGAGGGTGGTGAAAGTAATGGAGAAAAAGAGTGGGTAGCTGGGAGTCTGTAAAAAAGAGGTTGCAATGCAGACTATCCGATCCGAAGACATAGACATAGACATAGGTTTATTAAGATCGAACAGCGTAGCCATGGCTAATTTATGTCGTCTTTACAACAATATGAAAAAAAAAAAAAAAATACAAATAAAACTATAAAAACAATAAAACGTGAATTCAAATAACACTAAGTCTTGTTGTATGCTTCAACGAAAAAGGGGACAAAAGTGTTTTTGTAGCGGTTGGTCATGCAGACAGGGGGTTGTAGCTTCGACTGGGATCTGGTTCTTTGGTTAACAGGAGCATCAGGTGGGAGGATCAGTCTGTGATGGGGCGAAGATAGCAGTGACTTGCCGAGGGACATGATCAGTGATAATCGTCTGTCGCTGAGAGATTCAAGGTTCAGTTCTTGCAAGAGTTTGTTGTAGTCGTCACTTCTGTTACCAACGATTATGTTAACAGCTCGTTTCTGCAAAGATTCAAGGTCATCGCAAAGGTAGTGGGTGCTCTGGACAAAAGGTCCCTAGACAGCGACGGCATATTCGAGTAGAGGTCTCACATACGTAATATAGGCATTTTTTAGGCTTTGAGTGTCGCAGCCAAACCTGCGCATCAGGACTAGGGTCTGAAGTGATGCATTGCCGGCCTTAATAACCTTCTCCACGTGTTCGGTGAATGTGCAGTCCATCGATAATGTGACTCCGAGGATTTTTGCAGATGGAACAACAGGGAAAGGGACTTGCGGGAATTCCAGATCACGTTTTAAGGGGCAAAACCTGAGGATCATTGATTTATCTGCATTCAGTGTCAACTTGTAACGTTCACAGTCCTCAGAGAAGGAAGCCAGAAGGGTCTCGCTGAACTGACGTTCGATTACACCTTCTCTGACGAGGTATTTGAGGACAAATGATAAATCGTCGACGAATTTGAGTCGCTCTTCGAAATTCTGAAGGAGGAAGTTGATGAGGGAGATAAATATGAAACCAGCAAGTCTTGTACCCTGAGGGGCTCCACAGGTAAGTTTAGACCAGTATGAGATCAAGTCACCTTCAAACAATGGAAATACACACTGCGTTCTGTCCTGAAGGAAGCTCATCACTAATGCAAGAGACCGCTTCTGTGCGCCCATTGCTCGCATATTTTTTGCTGCCGTAAGATGACAAATCAGGTCAAATGCCTTCCTGAAATCGGCGAGAGCTAGGTCAATGAAGGTACTGCCCTTGTCAAGCCACTTAAAGATAATGTCAACTAGGCGCACGAGGTATATCGAGGTATTGCAACCTTTGAGGCCGCCATACTGGTAACGGTCTATGTTTTCCCGCGTTTGCTTGAGCAATTCACGCAGGATGAATGACTCGGTGACTTTTGCAAAGGTAGATGTGATTGATATCGGTCGTAACTCGTTGCAACATTTGGGTGTTTTAGTCTTCGGTATAACACGCACAAATGCGCGTTTCCAGCACGACGGGAAAGTTGACTGGGCGAAACATTCGCTGATGATGTGTCCAAGTGGCTTGGCCAGGAAAAGAGAGAACTCTCGTATTAACCTTATAGGCAGCTCTTCAGGAAAAGAGCTACTGGATGGACACAACTTGTTCAGCTCTTTGAAAACTTGATGCTCAACTATTTCGATTTCACCTTCGTCAGGGCATATTGACAGTAGATTCTCTATTTCAGTGTTAGTTGGGGCAGGAAAGGATGTACAAATGTCAGTAAAGTAATTGTTGACGTCATTTGCACTCACGAGTGACCCATCATCGTTCAGAATACGGATACTGGATGACACTGTTTTTCCAGCAATCTGCCTCACTAGACGGTGCCATTTACGGGGATCCTTTTTTATTTCAGGGTCCGAAAGGGATTTTCCGAAGGACTTTCTTGCCTCGCGACAAAGGCTAACTATTTTGTTTCTTAATAATCGTAACGACGTTGCGTCACCACTTGACTGCCTTACTGTGGTTTTTTCGCGAATCAGCTTTTTTTTTTATTTTTGGAGTGATCCAGGGCTTGTCAGATTCGCTCACGACAAATTTCTTTTCCGGGAAAACTTCTAAGTATTTGTCATAGAGTAGGGACTGAAATATTTCTGCTTTCCTGTTGGCATCACTTTCGTTGTATACTTCGCTGAAGCAGTGAGTACCAACCCACATTCCGTACGTATTAATAGCAGACTTCGTGATAGGTCTCCAGAGTACTTTTACTTTCTTAAGCTTCCTGATTTCACTTTTTGCCTTCATCAGCAGAGTGTGATGGTCCGATTTGCCCAATGGCACGTTCGAAGACACGTCTTTGTAATATGGAGCAAGGTTTGTCAGAATAAGGTCAAGGGTGCTCCCGGTCACATGGGTGGGTATCTTGACCACTTGTGACATACCCAGCGTATTGGCAAGCCATTGTTTCTTTGTTTGGTTGAAGTCACCAGCTATTATGAAGCCTGGGCGGCTATACCGCTGACGTAATGTGTCTAACGTAGACTGAAGGTAGGATACCAACAGCCGTCTGTTTTTGGCGCTTTCAGGATAGTAGATACTTGCAATAATGATGCAAGAGACATCTCGTGGTAAATGTTTTGGCTTGCATAATGCCCAGATCGTTTCATGGTTAGGGTCATTGAAGTTATCTAAATATTTGCAGGGGATATCATCGCGTACATACAGGGCAACACCTCCGCCAATCCTGTCTGTTCTAGTGTTCAAGAAAATCTTGTAACCAGCCATCCTTCCACTTGTTTCGTCGAGCTGCCATGTTTTGCTAATTGCGGCGATATGGATGTTATTCTGACGTAGAATGACATCTAACTCATCTACTTTATTCGTTAGTGAGCGGACGTTGCTCAGAAGGAAGTTTGGAAGTTGGTGTTTACAAGAGAGAACCTGCGGCGATAATACTGGAGGACAATCAGACCCGAAATCATTGGTAGGAGCATTTTTGTCAGGGATCAGCCGGGGCGGTAGGCTCACGCGCGGGATTGAGACAAAACACCTCTCACGCTTAGGCTTTTGGCTGGCCAATCGTCCGTAGGTGACTAACACGTCAATCTTAAATTTCTTTCTGCCACCTCTGCGTCCTCTTCTTGTTCACTTGCGAACGAAGGGAACGTCATCTATATTTTTATAAATTCTCAGTGTGACGAGTGTGGCTATGACAGATGGCGCCAAAACAGCAAAAGAAATGAAAGTACCTTTTTTGCATTGATCAATCCAGTTTTCAGCAGCAGCCTCAGTCACAAAGAATAGCACTATTAATACAGTTTTGATTAATATCACTTTCATCAAAAAGTGCAACTGTTTTTATATTGCATCTCTTTGAAAACCTATTAAGAGAAGAGATTGCTTAAAGAAAGTATTGCGTAGCAAAGGGTTTAAGTTTCTTTGAAATTCAGAATTTGAGATTTTTCATTTTACATATTTACTTCAGAATGAATTTGGTGGAGGGTCTAGAACATTATTTTCTAGCCCAAAGCGCCGTAAAAATATACAAAGTATCCTTAAACCATGAATTTTCCTTTTGATTTGTCTCTCACACAAATTGGCTAGGAGATAATCAATCTTAAAAAGATGTTTTAAGCTGCAAGGCTACGAAAGTTTTTGACCTGGTGGTAAGAAGTCTCATTTTCCCGTGCAGTTTTCTTCTTTCATACAATGTTTCCGATGGCTTCCAAACATCAGGATGGGAGAAGGGGAAAGCATGGTCTGGAGGGGGAGACTGTCCCCCGCCAAAGCAACTATGGGCTCTGCTTAAACACGTAGATAATTTCGGAGACCACACTGCTTATCCATGACGATAAAATAAAAGTTCAAAATAGGGATAAAATCCTTTTTTTTTTCACAAAAACAAAATCATTTTTGTGAATTTATATACACTGTCTATTAAAAAGGATTGTATCCCTATTTTGAACTTTTATTTTACTGCTTAAAAACTAATGACTTTGAGCTGACTGCGCAATTTGACGACGAAAATTATTTTATTTTCAAAACGTCTCAAATAATTAGTATGGATTTCCGGGAAATTCGAGGAGATTCTGCATAAACATAAAAGCGCAATTTTGGAAAAAAGGAACAGGAAAATGGAAGAAAATAACCATAAAAAAGGATGGCGATGTTCTGTGCATAGACAGTTTTTCGCCCCTTTGTTGAAAAACTGTTCTTTTTGGCGGAAAATGCTGCAATAGTACTGATAATAAATCCACACTTATCATTCACAAATTTTTTCTTCTTTAAGCTTTAGGTGTTTGAAAAACAGCTGCTTAAACAGGCGTCTTCTTAACAAAAACAGCTGTTTTCGCTTTTTACCAAAAAACAGAACAGAAACAGGTCTTCTGTTTGTTTTTTTGTGTTGACCTGTTCTGTTTCATTCAAGCTCTGTTTATTTTTCTTCCTGTTTCTTCAGAAAAACAGAACAGTGCCCATGCTTAGTGGGGAGGGGGTGTCTTCAAAAACAAAATTGTACCCCATATGAATAACTGTTCAAAAAGTAAATCTTCGTTCCAAGTCTTTCATATTTTGTTGAAAGAGCCATGAAAAGGCTAGTTCTACATTAAATTACAGATGCAAAAATTATACATTAATTTCTTGAGAAGTAATAATGTGTCTGGAGGATACTTTGTCTCTTGCAGCAAAAATCGGTACTTATGTATTAGCTGGTACTCACGCGATATATTGTGCTAAAGGAAACTAGTCAAACTGGTATCTGTCAATAGAGAAATAGATCGCAAAGCATGGTTTGTCATTGCGTTTACAATATTTAAACTATTGTGTTTTTGTTGTTTAGGGGGAAGAAGTTACCTAGGTTAGGTTAGGTTACGTATTTAATATATGCTATGCTGTACCCACCTCCCACCCGTAATGTGCAAATATATAGCCCAAATTTGTTTCTAAACTATTATATTTTTATCATATGACAGATACCCGTTTGACTAGTTTCCTTTAGCACAATATATCGCGTGGGTACCAGCTAATACATACGTACCCAAATATCTTTTTTATTACAGAAAACCATTATATTCGTTTAATTTATGATGATTTTTGAACAATGAATCCATGCTCCAAGAA
This sequence comes from Artemia sp. Qi Xiang Cuo, assembly GCF_049724085.1. Classification (NCBI taxonomy): domain Eukaryota; kingdom Metazoa; phylum Arthropoda; class Branchiopoda; order Anostraca; family Artemiidae; genus Artemia; species Artemia sp. Qi Xiang Cuo. The sequence continues at coordinate 22,323,321 of NC_142807.1, read as the reverse complement.
TAAATGCGAACAAAAGGATTAGACCTATCAACGAACTATAATTAATAAGCTTCGTGGATTGAATTGATTTTTGCTTTATTTTGGTTACTTTCTAGAGCCGCGTTTTCAGGCTCAGCGGTTTCGAACACGGGTTGTTCTCGTCTAGTTTTTGGTCTAGTTTCAGCGGGTTCGAAGTTTCAACCCCGTGTTTGATGCACTGATGCACTAGACGAGAACAACCCGTGTTCGAAGATGAGTTGTTCACGGCTCAGCGGGTTCGAATACGGGTTGTTCTCGTCTAGTATAGAAACTTGAAACTAGACGAGAACAGCCCGTGTTCGAACCCACTGAGCCTAAAAACACCGCTTAGATTAGACAGAAGGAACTCAAGAGTTTTATTTTTATATCTCGATTTTGATTTTCTATTTCTAACTTTTTCATCTGATTTATTCCGTTTCTCGATGTTTCTATTTTTTTTTTTTTCATTTTTCTGAGGACACCTTGTTGACAAAAGAAAAAAATCGCCTAGGCGGCAGATTTTGACCGTATGTACTGTGCAAATGAGGACAAAAAATATTTATCGTCAAATACCAATTTAAAAAAAAAAAAAAAAAAAAATCCAAGGCCTATAAGACTAATGCACAAAAGAGAAAAAAAAATTTAACTTTGAATTCCTTTACACTTCATATATTTAAAAGGGTTGCATTCAAACCAGAATAGGGAAAAAATTTACCATAAATGCTTCTAGAATTTAGAAATTTTTCTTAATGCAACTGAAGCTGGAATAAAAAAATATGTTCCAATTCTTTTTTTTGGCATCAATAGTTTTGAAGCGTATTTATTCTTCTTTTTTTTTTCTGTGAATTATTAGGGTTTCAGTTTCAGACATATGATCAAAAGTCTAAATACGAAAAAAAACACAGAAGAACATGGTCCTACCAACAGTACTTACCCCAGAGTCCGCAATTTCACGGATCATGTTGATTACATCGCATCCTGGCTGCAGGACGTAAATAGGGTCAAGGGTAGATGTTCTAACGGGGTTGAACACGTCGGGTTTCATTTTCAATCAGACAAGACCAAGAACCGTTTCCAAAAACTTTATCAGGTCAGATAGTCAACAAGTTCAGTGAACCTACAAAAAAAACATACATGAATCCAGAACTGAAATCACGACTTTGGAAGGTCTTTTGAAGTACAGTATATATGTCCAGCTTTTCCTCCTCCAAAGGGCGCTAACCAATAATGAGCTTGAAAAAACTTGAGAAGCCAAGGGTTCCGGATTTTCTGATTTGAAGATGATAATATATTATTAAACCATAATGCATTGATTTCTCTCAAGTAAACACCTCCACTGTTTATCTAATTCAGCAAAATACTAACGCGTTACTTCTCTGGTAAAGAAAAAATAAGAAAAAAGATGAGGCGTTCAAGGAAGAACGAAGGAAAAATGCCATAAGAACTTGACAACTCTCAGAAGCTTTTTAAGTTTTGACCTTTCACTAAGCTTTTTTTCAGACATGAGAGGCAAGAATTTATGCAAAATATAAACGAAGTCCTCGTTGACCTCTCTCCAACTAGTAGATGGATAGACAAGCCTCTTGTTGCCATTTCTTCGCCCATTGATTAGCTAGCAAGATCCAAGCACGCTTTTTTGTCGTTTTCGCATTCATACCTGAGAACGCTTTAGGATTGATAAAATCCTAATCTTACTCATTGGCTTAATTGCTATAAGTATTTGTTAATTGCTATAACTAAATACTATATTGTTATAAGTATTTAATATGTCAAGACTTAATTACTTCCTTAAACAAACATTTCATTTCAGATATCGAATTAAATATTCGTATATTGAAATTTCCACTGTTCAAGCAAAACCGATGATGTATTTCAATTCATGACTATGTTTATTTAAAAAGGTATGAGTTCCAAGAAGAAAAAAGAAAAGTGTGTCATTCTAGCCTTTTTTTTATTTACATCACAGCCTATGTGCTCATCGAGGATCATAACATATTATCATTATTTAAAAAAGACAAATGATACAAAAATAACCAGAAAAATACAAAACAAGAGAAGATAATGAGGAAATTTGTGAAGACGGTAAACGAATGATTTTTGTTGATTGCTATGATGGAAAGGAACTTAACTCACCGTGATTTTTGTTAATCATTAAAAAAAGAAGTAATTCCCTGTCTTCACAAATTTTCTTATAACCTTCCCTGGTTTTGTATGATGGAAAGGCAGTAAGGTCTTCGTCATTATTTAGCAAAAACAAATCGAGTAAACCACGAGTTTTCGGCAAGGAGGCCTCAACCCACCCACCCCCTCCAACGTTTTTTCTTGTCCTGTGAAAATTCCTCATTTCAGTTTTTTTTTTTAGTTCTCACTTTCAATTTTCTCTCCTCCTATTTCACCATACTATAATTCATTGATCATGCTTTATATTCAAAAACTGTCCTTTAGAACTTTCGTCAATGAACCAGTTTAGAGTGTGTTCCTGAATTTAATTATCACTAATGATCCTTAATTAAACTGCGAAACATAGCTCTTGTTCAAAAAACGTTCTTTTTTTCCATCCAACTTTTCACGCTGAATATGAATTTGGAATTACATTTTTTTTTTATCACCCATAGTTTCGATAAAGGTATAGAAGGCTTTTCGCTAATCCGGAAAGATGTTTTGCCAGGTGATTCAAACTTCAGGAATAGATACTAGACCATAGAAGGACATGTTTTCAAGTACTCAACACCGCTCCTACTCACCTCTATGATACTGATTTTTCAAAAACTTAGTAATGTTCTGCTAGGTCAACAGTGCTTTCAGAAAGGATTTACAACTCCAACAAGGGTCCGGGGAGCGGATTTCTAGCCATTATCTCTATTCCTTCCCTACTTACAACGGTAAAAAGATTCAAAGTAGATATGTCATAATTTATAAATCCGGCTTAGAATTTCGTTCAAATCCTGGGAACTGCCACGCCAAGGCCTACAGTTCGAAAGGAGCACTCTAAGACCTGACATGGAAAAACATTAAGAGCCTTAAAAATAGGGAAGGGGTAGGAGCTTCCCTACTTAAAAGGCTTTAAGATTCTGACGCAATTTTGAAAAAAAGAGGAATGCTTCAAGTTAGGAGAGTTTATTCTGCCTTACCTGGGCTTTCGGTCTAGGCTGTTCCAATGACCTGATCTGGGAATTTAAGCTAAACTTGAGTTTTTGTTCAAAGCTATTATCCATTTGTCATATTCGTTCAAACCTTGTAAGTAGGGAAGTGGTTTCTTGTTGAAATCATCAGCGAATTTCTCGAAAATGACAGTGAAATTATAAATATAAGATTTGAAAGAATTGTTCTAAAAATATATCTAGAATTGGTAGATTCTACAATCGACCAGATCTTTTGAAAAATAAATTATCAACTTAGTTTCGTTTAAATTTTACTGAAACATCAGAGGGTACGCTCCATGCTAAACTATTTAACACCTCTCTACGGTTTAATGTAGCCTGGTAGCCCTGCCGAAAAAAAAGAGCACATCATTGCTGCCCATGCAGCAGTGATGTAAAAGAAAAGCTTTTTTTTCAAGACGGGGGAATTAAAACCTCTGGTTTAGAGTTTTCGACAATAGTGAATTTAATGCTTCACTTTTTACTCAGATCCCAAGGCCGTATCCAGGGAGGGGGGAAGGTTACCCGTTTTGAACCCCCCCCCCTCGAAATTTTTGACCGAGTCGAAAATAAGTCGAAAATTAGTAAAACCTAGGTAAAAATCAGTAAAATTAGTCGAAAACTGAGTCAAAAATTAGTAACCCCCCCCGCCCCCAAAAAAGTCAAAAATTAGTAAACCCCCCCCCCTCCCGAAAAAAATCCTGGATCCGCCCTTGTCAGATCCACATTCATTTTCTAGGGGGTTTCAAGCTTTTTTCAAAATTCCCGAAAATCTGTTTTCGCAACAAACTTATACTATTAAGATAAACGTGTATAACAGCATTCCCGTATCAGCTTTAAACGAACAATTTCTCTCACTAGTTTTAATGCGTTTTAAACTTTCGGTTACTATGGGCTGTGGGTCGCTCTTTCCTAGATTACAGCTATTGCTGCAACCCCGAGTAACTACTCCCGAGTAAGCTTACCCAACTTTCATGAGAGTATGAACAAATACATACCCTATCACGAGCTGGCTGGGAGCACCAGGAAGTTAAAAGCAATGGTGATAACAAAGAATAAATTGGAGCGCTGAAAACAAACAAAAAGATTGCAAGATTAAAATAAATAAATAAACTATCTATGCTTAAACTAATATAACTACAGGCAAACAACAAGACACAAGAGTTCATGCATATTCTATTTTAAAAGATTCTACCGCAATCTAGCGTGTCGTAGGAAAACAGGTAGTAATCTCGGTGGTAATAATATTGACACAACAAATTGATGATATTAAGTTGATGTGGCACAATGAGTTTCGAAAACGTAAAGATTTCCAAAATACAAATGGTAGCTTTTATTTTATCATATTTGTAGCCTATAGTATTATAGTAACCAATATCTGGCCTATAGTAGCCTAGTGCTGCCAAAGATCATCAAGTCCCCAATTTTCACTTTAGCGCTACGACATAAGAAGTTTGGAATCTTCTTTTTATTATGAATACAAACCGAAAATGCAAGGTTCGGGTATAGTTTTCGTCCCCATCACTCACTCGGGCCTTTAACATCGCAAGCTACGCTTAGTAGTTCGAGCCTTTGGTCCTCGTAAATAGGGCCAAGCTCTGCTGGGGCCTTCAATCCTCAAACGCTTGCTATCATGACGTCACCTACCCTTCGGCCCTCGCACGCTTGTTTCTTTAACTGTTTTTTTTTCCTCCGACATTATTCTATGAGTTTGACCTTGTTGCTTGCTTGTGGTATTTGCTTCAAATCCAGGCAACAATTTTGGCCCAAAATACAATCAAGTTAAAATTTTGTGAAAGCAAGTCAATTTAGAATTATCGAAAAGCTACACTAGACCTCCCAGTTTGAGGTCTGAATGTCTGGTTATGGCATATTCGCTCGTTAAGATACATACAGTCCATAAGAAATAAACGGCTAATATAGACAACATTTTTAACCTTTAATCAATCTGAATTGATTCGATTGAGGCTTCGTAAAATTGACAAACAGCGGTTTAAATTTTTGCATCAGCTATTGGGGAGGTGAGTCTGCTTATCTTTCTAGGGGTGGGCATGGGGTGCCTGAAGCTTCAAAAAGTACATTCTTAAGCCCAAATATTCAGACCCTCAATGAGTTTTCAGATAAATATAGAAGGAAAAGGGGAGCTGAAATCGCGTCTCCTCTCCTGACTTCCTCTAGTTCTGAAGAATATTTTTGGACTGCCTTATTGCAAAACTAGTTTAAGTGTAAACAAAAAAAATGGCACTGTTCAGACGAATCTTTTGTCTATTGCATACATTATTTCGATAAAAAGTATATGAACAGATAAAAATTAGATAAAAGAGGAAGCATAAATCAATAAAACAGCTAATGAGATATTATCAAATTGTCCATTGCCTTTTATGCATTTACTGTCTCAACCAGAAGAAGAAGAATTTACCTGTTTATGCCAATGTCAGGTTCGTTGTCGTAACCACGGAGGATCGCGGTTTAGAGCAGAGACCCAGATACAGGTCTGCGCCCGACGGTATATGTGAAGCTGCCCCGAGTTGCAACCCTATAAAGGAAAAGACATATGAAATAATTACCAATTTTCAAATACATAATTGTTAATTTACTGGAATATATGGCTCTGTAGCCTTGAATAAATTGGACATCAATTCAAATTATACACCAAAATGTTAAGAAAACAATTCTAACTTCATAAAAAGCAGAATAATTGTAGTTAACATATTTTGACTGTAATTCCACTGTACTTTGCCCCCAACCTCCCTAATGTACAAATATATATCCCAAATCATATATTACCCATGTGTTCTTTCGTTTCTCGATTTCGTTACAATTGATTTTACCCCACTCCCTTAATTTGCAAATATATCGGTAAGGTTAGAATTCAGGGTGCACATTAGGGGATGGGGTAAAGTTCATTTCCGACGCAAATGAATGGTAGCCTATATTTGGATTCAGGATACAATTCTGACTCTAAACGTACGACTATTTCTTAGCTAGGTCAGTAATTTAAACTCCTCCATGTTTAACCAGAGCAGACATGTATTCAACTGTTACCATAAGTTGTTCTTAATTTGTATCCTATTAAAAATGAGGTAAATTTGCAGGTGGCACAGTAATTTAGCTAGGATGAAAGTGAAAACGTCATTTCATGCCATTGTTTATGCTCTTTCATAATACAATAATCGCTTCTGTCGCAAATTGCATCGTGAGCCCTTTAAGGAGCCCCAAAGATATTTCATTTTTGTAAACACACAAAGAAGTTATCAACAGTAGTTAAGTTACTGAAAAGTTGTTAAAAACATATCACTAGTTTATAAATAAGTTGTTCAAGAGTAATATATTCCAAAAATACTTATTATAACAATTAAAACCTCATTTATTGGGCAACACAAATATAAACTGTTTTCCTCACGTTTCAAGTTTTTCAAATGCCGTCAATAAAAATAGCGCTGAATTTTGCGGTTCGAAACTTAGCCATCGATAATTCAGGGTATATATTTGTACATTGGGGGGGGGGTGTAAATTTCATGGTAACTTAGCTGTAGACCATATAATTTAGCTAGGATGAAAGTCAAAACATCATTTGATGTTTTTTATACTATTTCATAATTCATATAAAATACCTTCGGGGCCCCTTTAAGGGCTCAAGATACAATTTGCGACAGAAGCGATTATTAAATTTTGAAAGAGAATAAAAAAAAAGGCATCAAATGACGTTTTCACTTTCATCCTAGCTAAATTATTGTGCCACCTACAAATTTACCAAAAATTAGACAAGGGTCTATTCTTCTATCATCTTTCAGACCTTACAAGCAGTGAAAGAGTAGAGGTATGAGGACGAACCCACTTTCCCAGGCCCTCACTAGAATTGTATGTCCATTCCAGAAGTATTATCGGTACTGGTGCGTTATACGGACACTTTTATATATTGTAAAAGGAAACCAGTCATGAAAACCCCGTCAAACAAGCTATTCTCAAGAGACCGCTATACATTAATGACTGCAAAGCCGTGATTTGTCAATGAGTTACAATACTTAAACGATTGTTTTTGGGGGTTTAAGGGGGGAAAAGGTACCTAGGTTAGGGTTACGTATTTAATATATGCTAGGCTTTACCCCCCCACCCCTAATGTGCAAATATCTAGCCCATTTGTTTATAAAACTATTATATATTCATCTTATTTCATTTCATTAGCATTAAACAAACTTAGGTAAAGTTCTACGAAATCATATTATTAAGTTAGGACTAAAGTGAATACACCATTCGATGCCTTTTTTATGCTGATTATGAACAACATAAGTATTTCTATTCTACATTAATTACAGTCCCCCCCCCCTCGAGCGAATATACATCCCCTACCCCTGCAGGTACATATGGATGGGGGGGGGGCGGTAATCAATTTACGATATAAATGCTGATTATATTTATAAAAAAAGGCATCGAATGGTGTATTCACTTTAGTCCTAACTCAATAATATGATTTCGTAGAACTTTACCCAAACTTAACCTTTTATAAGTGTCCGTATAATATACCAGTGCCGTATTATCGTCATAACACACACAACTTTCGAAGTTTCTGAATAGTCAGAGCCCTGAAGTGGGGAAGGGATGCTTGAAAACACCTAGGCTATACGGTCACTAATGCTGGTTGTACATCCATTCCTGAAAGTTTCATTCCCCTAGCTCAACCAGTTTCTGAGTTAGCGGAAAGCTGGAATTTTACCTACTAATTAAATTACAGCAGCCGATGTAAACCTGTAAACCTGTAAAATAATACCTTTAGCCTGCCTAAGGCTTAGAGCCGAAGAGTTCCCCAATATGTAGTTGATCACACAATAAACAGAGAAGAACTGAAGAAAATTTTGCCGCAATAATTGTATTCTTTTCAATGACAATTTTTCAACCAACCAGAGAAGAGATAAGATGGCGATAATCAATTTGGGGTTTAGGAGAAATGACTCATTTCAAGATTGCATTAAGCTATGCATTTCATTAGATGTGTGTAAGATTATTTCTATTATGTAGATAGAGGCGCCATTTTCAGTTGTCTTTGGAGAGAAGGTTGGTAAGAGACAGGAATTTTTTTATTGGGCGAAAGACTGCGGTTAGTCCTTTAAAAAAATGTTGGATTCTGCCAAAAAAAAGCCAAAACTCAGATTTCTCCGCTAGAAAAATGCCTACGAAGGGCTCTTATTGAAAAAACAGTTGTCACAAGGCCGGCTTCTTGTAAAAATATAAAACCAGCTCAAACAAGACAGGAAAATATGCTAATCAGATATTTTACTTTATTGTCTAGCCACAAAAAAAACTGACGAATTATCATAGTACGGTATCAATTTCTTTAGCATTTGGGAAACATTTTCACAACGTGAGATACCTCGCCCCCCCCCCCCCCAGCTGGAGATAAGGTTTTTTTTACAAATTTGGTTGCTGTAAATAATGTTGAAAACTCTGGCTATTCCATTTTCAGGAATGTGTGTACTTTTGTGGTACATTATTATTGTCGAATCTTAGGTGTGTGTTTGTATGTGGGGGGGGGGGGTCTTGATTACAGGCACTATAATATTATATATTAAAAAAAATGTATTCAAGAGTTGAAAAAATAAAAAGACCATTAAAAAGGAAAAGATAAGCTTTTAGTGCCTCTAACCAAGGCCCCCAACATACACACACCTAAGATTCGAAAATTGACTCATTTTTCGACAATTGACAATTCGAAGAAAATTGATTCATTAATGTGCGGAAGTATTTATAATATTATTAAAAGTTTCCAAGTGATCTCACATTTTAAGTATTTGGTGAAAAAAAAAAAAAATTGACATAGCCCTACTCTACTGTCTAATAAGAGTGTATATCTTCTAGTTTCGGAGCCTTTTTTTCACCAGGGGGTTGCTCAATAGGCACCTACGTAGTTTGTATATACAGGGGGAATGGAGGCAGCACAGGAGACACATAAGAACAAAAGATAGGCTCAGAGCAGAGGGTATCAATCGGAGGGAGGGAGGTATTTGCCCCCCACCCTCAGATTTGAAAATAACAAAATTGCCCCCCCCCCGGATTTTGACAAATACATTTTGTCATCCCCCCACATATTTTCGTGAATTGGCACCACTGGCTGAGATGGGGGCAGGCATATCCACAGAATAGGGGAGTCATGACCAGCCCTTCTCGAAATGTAAAAGTTTCCTAGATTATTTTCAGTTTCTTGCATTCACTTAAAACTTGCTCATTTTTAAAATTTATCCGATTCTGAACCCCTCCAGTTATTTGCCCCCCCCCCCTTCATATTTAAAATAACAACAAAATTGCCCCCCCTAGATTTTGAAAAATACATTTTGCCCCCTCCCCCCATATTTTCATGAATTGGCACCACTGGCTCAGATGGGAGCAGGCAGATTCACAGAATAGTGGCACATGACCATGGCCAGCCCTCCTCGAAATATAGAAGTTTCCACGATTATTTTTCAAAACTGACTCCGATTCTGCACGACTGCACTCCTCACCGATTTCAACCCTCTATAAAATAAATCCTGGATAAATCATGGAGAAAATAAATCCATGTGTAGACCTTTGTTATTCTGACGTAAATTGTCATCTACACTTTCGATAGACAATCGCAGCCTAAATGAATTGAAGTTTGTTTATAATCCAATATAAAGTAAAGCTTGAATTTGGTATTTCAGTTTAGGACCCAAAATGTTCTCTGAATGAATGTTCTAAGCCAAAACAAGCACAAAAGCAAGAACACATTTGTGAGTTTGCATCTAGCAGAAAAAAGGGGTTGTTTTCATCGAATCACTAAACAATGGGAAACTACATAAAATACGTAATGAAGGAAATGGTAAAAATCATGCGGCTTCAGAGGCCCCGATCCCTTTCTTATGTGGCCAATATTATAACTTTTATTATACTTAAGAACAAATGGTAAGTGTATACGTTGTTTAATCTCAAGTTTCTAAGTCCTTGTAGAATTAACTGTGTGATGTAGTGATTATCTTGCCCAGTTCCCACACGTTGGAGAACTTGGTTCGATTCCAGGGAATAAATCTTCCAGTGGGACTAACAACCTTAGAGACTATTATTTAGCAAAGGAAACTGGCTGTCTCCTTTCCTCAAACTCAAATGGCATTTATATTTCAAGATGATACTCTCCTCTGAAAAGGGGCACTGCCATGACTGCAAAATCTATTTAGGAAGGGCAGAGGGGTCAGGCAAATTCAAGAAGATGCCAAAGGGAGCAAATTATAGGGGATATTCTAAAAACCCTGACATTTGGAAGTGCCAAAGCCATCCCCCCACTGTTCAAATGCCTGAAGCTACTGAAATTAGACGTGAAATGAAGAAAGTTATTTTCTTTGCTAGTTCTTTTGGGATATCCATTGATTTTTCTTTGGGGGTAGTTTAGTTTAAGGGACGAAAACATATTTTCTAGATCAAGACGTTTTTTTGAAGACTGCTACATTTGCTTTAACCTTAAAGTCTTTGCATCCAGAGTTTTTTTTTTTTTTAGAATAATCAAGATCCAAATGATAAAAAAAACGAATTATGTCACAGCTTATGAGTGTCATTCACAGACTCATACACGTGTGGATGATAATTCCTCCAAGTTTTTTTTTGGCTTGCGTAAGTCCAAGTACTTGGGCTTGGGGACCGGGGGGGGGGTAATTGCCCTCCGCCAAGTTTTTTGCCAATCCGCTAAATTTCGAAATTCCTTTTTTCGGTAATTTCATTGAAAAACAACTTTGGATATTTTTATTGAAAATTGAAAAACAAACTGCCCCCCCCCACCTAATTTCCGGGAAATAACACCAGTGTTTGTAAATGGACTGATTCTACAGTCACCATTGCACATCTATACTAGATTTTTCAATGAAAATACCAAAAAATGGATTAGTAATGAAATTACAAAAAAAGTTATTTTTCGAAACCGAGGGGGGGGGGCAAATATACCCCGGTACTCTTTTAGTAGCCAGGCAATACGCGAGAAGAACCGCATATAGAATGTCAAAGATACAATTGAAATACAGGTTTCCGCTGTCTAGTGATGTCTAGTGAGGTATTGCTCACTCAGTCAAAAAGATTTAAACTAGTGTTTTTGGGTTAAAGGGGCAAAAAAAGGTACTCGGGTTAGGTTACGTATTTAATGTGCTATGCTTTACCACCTAACGTGCAAATATATAGCCCAAATTTGTTTCTAAACTATTATATTTTTATCATACTTTGTCTTATTTCATTAGCATTAACCAAAGTTCGCTTCTCGCGTGTTGCCCGGCAAATAAAAGAGTACCTATACCGCTCCCCGATTAAGATACATAAGTTTCCCCCCTCTTCAAATTCCCGTGGATTTACGCCACTGTCTTTAAATAGAATGGTTCTAAAGTCGCCATTGCATACCTTAACTGGATGCGCATGGAATATCCGGCTGAATCTAGTTTCCTTACAAAGTATAAAGACGGCGATCAATATACTATTTCAGCGAATATTTGTAGCACGTGCTAGATAAAAACGTGGTAAAAAAAAATCCCCAAGCATTAACTCCAAAGAAGTATTAGGTACTAAGCCACATTCATTGCCAAGCTCAATTACACATTAAAAATGCGCTTAAGTAAACTCTGCGACCTGAATTCGATTCGACAAAAATTCATAAACTCTTCTATCTCTCATAAAAATAGGGTTTGATAATCTACTGGAGAAGCTCAACCCTGGTACCAGAATCCAGGGTTTTTCGAGACGTTGCAGAGAAGGACCCTAACCCCCTTAGGGGGGGGGGGGCTGAGCTGTGTAAGGAGAAACTTCTTTTTCATTTAGAGTCAATAAATCACGGGAAAAGGGTACTGGTTCAAAAGGGTACTGTTCGTTTGGGCCCTTGATTGCCGTGCTCAAAGACGCTCGCTAATGTCAATAAATTCAGTTGCGAGTATCAAATACGACTCAATGAAAAAAATGGTGCAGTCCTACTCAGTAAATGCTGAAAAAGCGGCCAAGAAGGGCTAAAAAGTCCTCCCCATCCCCTTCAAACAAATTCTTACGATCTATCTCATAATTACCACACCTCTTGATGTGGTCTCACAAATCTTGATTTTTCATGTTTATATATATATTTTTTAAATTTTATTATTATTATTATTGGGGGGAGACAGGTGACCCTAGCCTGGGTTAGAAATGCTTGTTGTGAGGGGTGTTGAGTTTGTTTAACATTTTTGTGGCTTGGTTTCAAATATATATTTGGAATTTGGTTTAATTCATTGGATTGTCCTGCATCTTCTTTTCCTGGGGGGGGTGGATCTATTAAAATCGATTTTTGTTTGGGTCTTTTAAATATTTTTTCTTCTTTGCTTTGTTTTGTTTTGTGTGTGTATGTGTGTTGAGTCATTGAAAGGTTGAAATGCACTATATTGAAAATACTTTTCTTCTCTTTTTTTTAGTATTTGTGTCATTTCTGTTTTTCCCCTGTTTTTTTCCAGGCCATATAGCCTTATGTTGGCTCTCTATGTTGCTTCTATGTTGAAGTGTTTTGTCGTAAATTTATTGTTTGAGTAAATTGATTGAATTGATTGATTTACTTGTCTAGAATCCAGTAGGCGCGCGAGAAGTGAAGTTTCGTTAATGTTAATGGAATAAAACAAATAGGATAACAATATAATAGTTCAGAAAAATGTGGGCTATATATTTGCATATTAAGGGGGAGGGGTAAAGCATGGCATACATTAAATACGTAACCTAACCTAACCCAAATTAGGTACTTTTTAGTCCCTCTAAACCCCAAAAAACTAAAGTTTAGATATAGTTTCAGGAGTGAGAAACCCTTTGTTTATACCTCACTATTCAGCGGAAACCTGTTTATGAACAGCATGCTTGACATTTCGATGCTGTCTTTTATTGCGTGCTTACCGGATTTTAGACAAGTACCATAGATGTGACCTAATTAATTACTTGGGGACGTGGATCCGAATTTTTTCACGAAAATTGCACTGAAGTATTCCTAATCGCGACGCGGAAAGCACCCTAATTCTTCCTCTCATTATAGCTTCAGACCATTGTAGCCTATAATAGATATTATATTATTTATATACAGTGCTTCATACAGTGTAATGGAGCCGGTGACATGCTGGTTAGCACATCTTTGTATGGTTAGTATTTTTTTAATGGCATTAAATGAGCGTTTTTTTCTACCCAGTAATAAGGTTGATTTTCCCTTAATATCTGCTATACTTAAATGCACAGGAGAAGAGGGCAGCAAAACAGAATATATCTCTCAAGCTAAGCAATCAGAATAAAAACCAGAATAGAAACGCTGATCTCCTTGACTCAGAATGCATGAAATAGACAATATAGAGCTTTTCGATGCCAAACTTCAGCACTTTCAGTTTCAGCTACTTAAGATGCACCTTATCTACCAACAACACTTTAAAGTCACAGCCAGGTTTGCCGCCCGAAGAAAAAAATTTCTAGATTTTAGTGATTTTTAATTATTTTCTTCAATAATCTAGTGATTTGTGTATTTATTGATTTTTCTTCTTAGGCGATAAAAAAAATCACTAGGGGTGGCAACCCTGGTTACAACAAAAACTGGCACCTACAGCGCACGCAGGAGGGGGGATCATCACTTAAGAGCCGTGAGACACTTTGGCATAGATCCACACAGTCAAATATATAAGAAAACTTCTGCTTAAGGCCCATTCACAATGAGTTTTTACGACACTAGATTTAGCTAGCACTAATTACAGCCAATCAGATTTTTCATAGAATTTCCTGATTGGCTGGAAATTTATATGAGAAATCTGATTTGGCTCATATAAACGTTAGCAGATTCCCGGTATTGGGGAAATCTCACTGTGCATGGGTCTTTACTTACACTTATACTTGAAGCAGGACCAGACGTTTTTCCGCCCAAATTCATGTTTCTCTGGTATCAAAATCGGTGAGCTTATGGGCTAAAATAACCAACATTTGTGGTATCAATGTGCGCCTCAACGTTTCTGGGTAACCTGAACAATTTTTAATGGAACACCATGTACCTCCCCCCTTAGTGTCTATATCACATGAGATGCATTTCTTTAAGCAAACCACCTTCTCTTTTTCAAATTGTGGACTCGCCACTGATAGACACAACTAGACATGCATATATCACACAAGTTCACCATAAGAAATGTTATAGCCCCTGAAAATGGAGTCTTGATAATTTTAGGCAGGTTAAAACTTCCAAATCGAGATTGAACCGGTTAAAATGAATAATACCAGGTAAGAGTCGATTGTATTCAGGAACTTAAAATTGACCGAGCTCATGGCTAATTCAATTGTTACCATCTGGTGGAAGAATTTATAGGTCTACCAGTATAATCTCGTTGTTAGATGTTTCAGTTGTCTTGATGTATTAATGGGACTTAAAAATACCGCGGTTGAATGTTAAAATCTCGTCGTTTCAGTTGCCTTGATGTATTAATGGGACTTAAAAATACCGCGGTTGAATGAAGCCAAAAAAACTGATAATTACTTTTTTGAGCATAATACATTTTGATATGTCGAAAGCAGGGTAATGTCGCATTTGTGTTATTTCAGCGCTTTTTCTAGTTGGTCAAGAATTGGATTCGTCAAATCAGCGCATTTCCCAAAGCAATTATCTGTATAAAGATATACTGTGTTTCAGGGAGACAGGATTTACTCCGTTCTTTGAAGGAAAACAATTATGAGGAAAAGGTACAATACAATAATATAAGAATTACTATACTTTTTTGGTGTAGAAAACTTTGTTTGATCCCACCCCTCACCCGGACAACTTTTGTGTACACACCCACTCCCAATAAGAATAAAATAAAAGTTTAGTGGGTACCCTAATGTATATATGCACTATCTTTAGCGAGGTTGACTTAAATTTTACTTTTCAAGTCTAGCAAAACATCACAACCAAACACAGGGCTACGAACTAACAACTGTAAGAAAACACAGATATTTAGAAGCCCAGATATTTAGTAAGGCTGTTAATTTTGGTTCTAGTCGTTTACCCCGCGGCGATTACCCCCCCCCCCCCTCCTCCGTGGAAAATAAGTATTTCCAAATTTGAGAATTTTATTTGAGTTTTTTTTCCATATGAGGAAGGAACTTGGGTGCTTGTGTATTATGCGCCACTCACTCAAGTTTACGCTGTGTAAAACTCGAGAACTAACTGGTTTCTTCGTTATTTTTTTTTTTTTTTGCTTAGCGCGAGACAAGACAAAGACAAGTGACAAAATATATGGGAAATATATAATTTGGGCTATATATTTGCGCCTAAGGAGGGAGGGGGGTAAAGTATTTTGACAGTTTGAAGTCAGAAAACAATTCTTTCTAGGTATATGGCCACTAAAAGAATACAGAAGAATAGCGAGGCATCTGGAAATTTCGTTAACTAAAAAAAAAAAAAAAAAAAAATACCAGCATAAAACAAATGTAATGTTTCATTTAAGTGTTTTTCCAAGTGTTAAGTGTTTTTTTTTCAACGCACGATTTTCCAAGTATTAAGTAATATTATTATGTTAATGTAATGTTTCATTTAAGTGTTTTATAATGATTACTGATCAAAGTTTATTTTGTTTGTGCCTTTCGTTTGTTATTTTAATATGTTCACGGGCATATATTTGGCTTTAAAGTACACTTATCTATATATCTAATATCCCATAATAATTGTAACATATATATTTTGCCTGCCGACTCACTATATTTCCCCCCCCCCCCCTTAATCTACAAATGTATAGCCCGAATTCGCTTCTAAAGTAACAAAGAAACTATCGAAAAAATCTGTGTGTTCTCGAATTTTACACAGCGTAAACTTGAGTGAGTGGCACATAATACACAAGTACCAAAATTCCTTCCCCCTATGGGAATTAAAAAAATAAAATTCTCAAATTTCGAAAGCCTTATTTTCCACGGGGGTTATTTTCCGGGGGGGGGGGGGTAAACGCCGACCACCGTTAATTTTATGCTTTTAATATGGATATCATTGTAATTTACGCCATTTTCAAGTAGAAATTTTTTTTTTTTTTTATCCAAAGGTATTCCTCGTATGACCTAGAACTTGATTTTGTCGTGCTTGATAAAACGTCAGGTTGAGCTTGGTAAGACCGTACGGCCTAAAGCAGTACGGCATTTAGAAGCTCTTCAGCATGTTTTTTTTTTTTTTTTTTTAAACACTCGTTGCGACATTAACGGTCCGAATCCTTAGAGACAGTAGAAGACAGTAGAAAAGTAGCACCCGAATTTTAGTTCAGCCCCATAGAACTTTGTCTATATCTAGAATATAAATAGACAGTATATTTATATATAGAATAATTAATGGCACAAAAATAGAAAAGAAAACTTTCATGCCTTACGGCATAATGCTAGACATTTTAGAAAAAGTAGAATCAAAAGTTGAAGTAACTACCTCATTAAAACTATATTCTTTTTTATTCTGATTGAGTCCTTCATTCGAAGCTGTAGCGTACATAGTCCTTCATTCATATGTACATATGAATAGCGGCTTAATTAAGTAACGCCGAAAGATAAAAAAAGAGTTTGTGTGTTTTACTATTTTCCGTCGTTTAACTTATTTAGTATGACGCAGTTGCCACTCGGTAAAAAATCACTAGATTTTAGTGATTTTTTGGTTGATTTAGTGATTTTCTTCAATAATCTAGTGATTTATGTGCCGATTTTGATTTTTTTTAAAGGGCAATATGGAAAATCACTGAAAATAGTGAGAAATCACTAAGGGTGGCAACCCTGATCTCTGATGTCCATCTTTGGTTATGCAAATCTGAACAATCTTTTTATGTGTACTGTCACCTATTCTAGGAAAGGACCGTAAATAGTGCAAACGTGCTGCTGGCGACAGCACTGGGTAAAACCCGATTTAAACAACCTAAAATCGTGCATTGATTTTATAGCCCCCAGGCCTGAGCCCCCTTATACTTTATTTCTAGTGAAGAATGTCAAGATCACGTTCATCCGATTTAGTGATTTTTTTAAGGGCAATATTAAAAATCACTGGAAATAGTGGCAAATCACTAGGGGTGGCAACTCTGATGTCCATCTTTGTTTATGCGAATCGGAACAATCTTTTTATGTGTACTGTCACCTATTCTAGGAAAGGATCGTAAAGAGTGCAAACTTGCTGCTGGCGACAGCACTGGGTAAAACCCGATTTAAACAACCTAAAAGCTTCTACTGATTTTATAGCCTTCAGGCCTGAGCCCCCGTATACTCTTTATTTGTAGTGAAGAATGTCAAGATCACGGTCACTGGAGATACAGTAGGGAGCGAAAGGAGGGGGCCGTCCAAATCTAGAAAAATACTTGATCGTGGCCAAAGTTTTTGCTTATAAAAACAATTGTAAAGGGGATCTTGGGTTGATCTTGAAAACTTTTACCCAACCCCCGAAAACATAGATGCACATATATCTAACCGTTGGGGGGGAGTGTGCGTAATCAGTATATTTTTCTAAAGGGAGGGGGGTTGAAATTAGAAAAAATTGCATTTTCGTGAACCGTTTCCAATTTTTCCGCCAATCAATTTTTTCAGTTTTTTGGATCAACTTCAAGGGGAAATTATCTTTCTCTAGCCCCTCCCCCGCCAATCCATTTTCTAAACAGGTATTGAAAATCAACATCTCTGTGATGTGTTCTTATTTGCAAACGTGCATACTGTTTAAGCAGGAGGTTAAGCCCGATTCAATTTTTTGGTGGGGGGAGGGGGCAGACCATTTTGGTATTTCCAGCAACGGCAAGGGAGAGGCATCGAATAGATGCGTTATTTTTGATCCAGTATAATATAAATAATTTCAGAGAATCTACCAATTTCCTTCAGTCGAGCCTTTATTTTTGGGCTCATCGATGTTTGAATTTCTTCCGCTAATTCTGAGATCAGATTTTTCATAAAATGATATTCTAATTCCATTAACTTTTTGTCTGTTTACAAGACAAAGGTGACGAAGTATTTATAGATATATTCATGGCCGTATCCAGGGGAGGTTACTTGATTTGACAACCCCCCCCCCCCGAAATTTCTGTACGACTCGTAAAACAGTAACAAAAATACATATATAAACAAATTTTTGTTTCGCTTTATAATTTTTTATAATCACCTCCCTCCCGAAAAAAATCCTGGATTCTTCCTTGGATATATTCATTAATCTTTTTTTTTATAACTGAGGTTCAAAAGCATGGGGCAGATGATCTCATTGATTGCTATACACATGGTCAGTACAGATAAGAATATCAATTTCCGTAAAATATAGGTATTTTGTTGACTCAGCATTTAATAACATAAAATAATGATATCTCTAGGGACTTATGAGAAAATAATTCCTCGTCAATTTTTTTTTTTTTTTCTTGTACTTGCAGATATTTAGCGTCGATAGTGTCTGTGAAGTTAATGTAATCCCTGTTACTAGGTAACTTCAAGGCTATTTTGAAGGAGATAGCCATAAGGAAGTGCTTGAAGGAAATTCGAACTTCATAGGAGGGGATAGTGAATGAACCTTTGAAAAGATCCGGGAGGAGAAGCGTACGTAGCTGTGTTAGCCTCAGGCGGCTTAGTACTGCAGTGAGTTGTTAGGAGTGTTACCACCGTCACAGGTTTCCTGAGAAATGGCACAGGTTTTTGCTTCAAAATAGTAGTCACAAGTTTTTGTTATAAATGCACCTAGTATGACCTAATTATCAGCTAAAAGTTGAATTTAGTAGAACTCCCCTCGACGGATTTATTTTTAGGGATTTTGAGACTTGACGTGGTGGTATTCTTGATCATTTCTTAGAGATTTGAACAAATTGGCCGATGCATAGACCAGGGGACAGATAAGATAAGATTTATTGCTGAAAAACGGCTCTCACAAGCCCAAAATGGCCAAATCCGTGATTTATCGTCAGATAAGTCGAAAAAAGAACAACAAAAACAAACAAAAAACAACATAAATTTATATAATGGTCAGTTTAAAATATTCCCAAATGATACAAAAAAAGTAAAAAGTAAACTCAGAAAATTAGACGTTCTACTTCAAGACCTAAGGAATGCCCCCCCCCCCAAAAAAAAACTCGTAAAATTAACAAGGGGATAGAGTAGAATTAAGGCTCACGACTTCCAAGGATGATCGTATCGTTTTTGGTATTTATGACGCATGCGAAATTATATAGGATGACGAACGAACCCGAAAAAACGAAAGACATTGGAAAAATAGGTACTAGTGCATTAAACGGACACTTTTATATACTGTATATGGAATGTCAACCGGTAGATGCGACAGATACCGGGACAGATACCCGGTACTAAAACAGTTGTTATAGTGGAATTGAGTGAAACGGGTGATCTAATACGAATGTTAAAATTACAATTTGGGATTTGCCATTTATGTAATCCTTATAATTTTGTTCATAAGCCATTATAGCCGGGTATCTGTCTCTGGTTAGGTTAGGTTACGTATTTAATATATGGTATGCTTTATGTACAAATATATAGCCCAAATTTGTTTATAAACTGTTATATAATCATCCTATTTTATTTTATTTCATTAGCATTAACCAAACTTGACTTCTTTAGCAGTATATAGAATTGCCGTATAATGCACCAGTACCGAGAAATATCTTAAGTAATGATGAACAAAATGAAGCACAACGAAACCTGTGGCTAGAAGATATGCGACAACGATCATCATAATGAATCGCAAATGAAATCAAAAACAAAATGAGGCATAATGAAATGTGTGGTTAGAAAACAAGCGACAGCGTGAATCACGTCGTATCACAAACGAAAATGATACACAACGAATTCGGAGGCTAGAAGCCAAATCAAAATTGCAATGAGTGAAGGAACACGTTATTTGAGGGTCACTCGAAAAAGGAGTGAAAATATATGCTAAGATTGTCAATCACCTCCCGAGCGACAGCAAGAATCACATTAAACATTTTTTCATAGTAATAATGTAGCAAACTTTCGACACTCAGATCATGGCAGAACTACAGTCAGAACTATGGTCGATTTAACGGCAGTCAAGGAAACTATCGTTGTTCAGGGTTTGAACAAACTCCTAGTTCCTCGATCATAGGCCCAGTTTAAAAACGTCTTCAGACCTTTTTACTTTAGTAACTGATAGTAACTAAATAGTGTCTACGACAGTTCGCCCCTTGTTATTTTACTACGGAGTAAATGTGAAACATAAGGTCCGAACGACGATAGTGTGTATTTTTTCTTATTGTGGTAGATGAGCAGAGGTTTGTTACTTTGGTGTCACTCATCACTTTTTTCATAAAATCAAGCAAACTAGGTAGTCCATCGGTACAGCCATTCAGACATTGTCGCACCTATTCTTTTAACTGGCGAAATCCTAGCATTACTACTTCGGAACACCAAAAGTTCAGTTTCCATTTACAGATTCTGGTACAAGATTCCAGAAACCCGACCAATGAGACCGGTAGTTGGTAGACGGATTTGTCAAAAACTGAGACTCAAGAAACATTCAATGAAAACTAGACTAAAAGTAAACTGTAGTATGAAGGTTTGACAAAAAGTGGTCACAGATTTTTGACGAATTTCACAGGTTTTTTTTAGCATTTTTTTACGGGTTTTGAAAATTCCTGGTGGCAACACTGGTTGTTAGTAGTAGAAGTATACATTAGTAAGATCATATAGTCTAGGCTATATTAATTTATTTTTTTTTAAGAAAATGCTATATGTTATTTCTCTTTAAATAAAACATCCGTTAGATTTTCCAATTTTAAAACTCATTTAGTGTGAAGTCAGTCAGACAAGACAGTTTCAGAACTTTGTTTGGGTAAGTACGCAGTTTTTCACATAATTTAGCTAGATGAAGGTGAATACATTAATATATGCCTTTTTTAAGGCTTTTTCATAATTCAATAATCGCTTCTGGGAGAAACTACATTACCTAACTTAACCTTACCTTATTTTTTGAAAGAGCCTGAAACCCCTCAAAAATGACATCAAAGCAAAACTGACGTCATCTTTGAGGTGTTTCAGGCTCTTTGTAAAAAAAATTTCAAATTTGTTTTCATAATAATATTTAACTATTAATATTAATGAGATTAATAATCACCATTCCATAATCAGCTAGAAATGGCAACTATTTCTCACTAGCCATTTTTTTAGAAACACATTTCAAAACTGTTGGTTATTATGGGCTGTTTAGAGCCCTTTTATCCCCTTTAAGGGCTCAAAATATAATTTCCCAAAGAGGCGAATTATGGCGAATTACTGAATTATGAAAGAGCATAAAAAAGAGACATTAAGTGATGTATTCACTCTCATCCGAGCTAAATTATGTGAAAAACTGCAGATTTACCTTGAACCTTATATCTTCCTGTGCCACCAGAGGCACCCAGGGCATCCACGAAGAGTCGCCAGTCGTCCCGCATGTGCGCCGCCGCCCAAACATCTCACCATTGGGGTTGTATCGTCGTGTGAATGCTGGACAAGTCCTGTCTATATCTGCGACATAAGGTGTTCTTTGGTCGACCTCTCCCGTGGTTCTCCTAAGGTTGCCATTTGAAGATCCATCTTGGGATCGTGTTATCCTTCATACGCATCACATGCCCAAGGTATCGTGACCTTCGTTGCCGAATGATGTCTGTAACCATAGGCTGGCCTGAGATAGATCGGACTTTCTGGTTTGTGACGTGATGTCTCGAGTCGATATTCAGAATCCTCCGAAGGCAAGAATCCGTCTCTCTTGTTGTTGACTTAAATTCCAGCACTCACTGCTGTAGAGGAGTGCAGAAAGGACATTGTAATAAAATAGCTTCATTTTTAATTTCGTAGAATACTGATTAAATCGCCATACTGGTTTTAGTCGGTTAAAAGCTCCATTGGCTTGCCCTATCCTCAACTGCACTTCCCGCTCGCTTGACCCTGAATTTTCCACTGTGCTGCCAAGGTACTTGGACTCAACGACCTGCTCAACAGTTGAATTAACATACTTTTAGTCCAGGGGGGAATTAGTTGTTGCCATGCTCTTTGTCTTCTCTGTGTTGATCTTGAGGCCAAGTCGGCCAGTATTTTGACGGATAGTATTGAAGAGATCATGGAGTTTGGTCTTGTTACTTTCCATCAGGGCAATATCGTCAGCTAAATCCAGATTGGCTAGCTACTTACCTTCTCAAATTTGGATACTGAATCCTGTACAATCAAAGAGTATGTAGTCGATAACGAGGACAAAGAGGAACGGAGAACGAATACAGTCCTGTTTTACGCCGGACATGATACGGAAATATTTAGTAATTCCTTCTTGGGTCCGAATACAGCATTCTGTGTTTTTATATAATGCAACAATTCTGCCCGTCGTTTTTTAACACGCTAGTTTAAGATCAGGGTAATAGCACCTACTATTTCCAAAATCTCAACTTTTACATCAGGATGCCAATACCCGAAGGGCTTGGAAGATAAGTTCTCATTCACCTTGCCTTTTCACTTGAATAATATTTACCAAACGTTTCTCAGAACATGTCATGTTCACTCAATTAAAGCATGACGTTTCCATAGCAACTACATTAACAACGAACGATAGAGCCTAACCCCCTCCCCCACCCAGTAGCATATTAAAATGTAAAAAATTTGAGCTTTTTTTTTACCAACAAAACTAACTCATTAGCCATACGGCCTTCTAATCGGTAAATTAATTTTCATAATTTCTTGCTAGCCAATGAATAGAATTTTAAGCATCATCTTGGCTACAGTGATAAAGAAAATACATGCTAGAACAAAAAGAGCTAGAGTCTTAGATTAGCCTACTAGTTTTATGCTTATTTTCAAGGTTTGGTTCAAGTTTTTGACTTTCTCCAGCCTTCCTCTACTGGTCTTATAGGCTGTAGTTGTAGGCTATGTAAAAACACTAACATACTAATTGATGAAAACTGATAAAAAAAAGGATCAAAATGGGAAAAAAACAAGGAGGTGATTCATTGGTACTTGCTGCGTAGGCTATTATAAAGTAAGAATCCCACCAGTTTTTAGTTAATTTCTTTATATAGCCTAGGACTATATGAGAACATTAGAAAGGGGATGAATTGTCAAAAGCGCTTAACTAAATTATAAATATGAGCATAAAATCAGCAGTCTAGAAGTGTCTCATTGTTCTAGCATGTCTCCTTCTGAAGAGGCCTATTCTAGATCTTTACCAAAGGCACGATTCCATGGGTGAGAAACCGCAATGGCGTCTATTTACGCAAACGCCCTAAATAACCTCCACGGGGAGCTCCTTAAGGTAGCGTAAGCCTACTTTAAAAATAACAAACAAAAGCAGGCTAAATATTTGAGGAAATATATTACTTACCTTAAAAGGTTGGCAGCTGGTGCTTATTTCCTTTTTGCGAGCGATTTTCAAAACAATTTTCCAACCAATATGAACATCAAACTCTATCAATCCTCTCTCTTTGGAGTCTGTCCAGTAACTGTGTCGGAAACGTGTTTCTAGCACAGAATGTTGAATTTTTGAGACATACAGTGGCGACACCACCAAGATAACGAAATTTTCTTATAGTTTTTTCATCCACTTTTTTTATCTACGCTTTCATGAGAGCGATATTTGACTATTAACCTAATGATTATCAGCCCAAGGGTACATATTTTGGCGAATGTCAATGACGTTTTGACGCAATTAATGTTGTCCATGCGTCTTAATTTGGTACTTTGACACCAAACTGGAGTAATTATTTATTCGTGAACAGTAGTGTGGCTAGGGGGAGAGGGTATCCTTGTCCTCAGTCGCAAAATCTTTTGGGTACTATTCAGATATATTGCATGAAAAACACCCACTTATACAATGAACAGGAGAAGAAAGGGGACTGAACTTGCCCCAGGCCACTAAAATGTATATATCTACACCTATATTGGTGAGGACGCCGCCAATTTATAACCCCTTTTTTCCAAGATTTATGGTCTCTGTCTAATCTTTGCTGGCGCGCCTGCGAAGATTTGAAAGTCTTTGAGTAAAATAAATTGTGTAATATTTTTTTTTTGAAGTATTACTAAATCTCGTGCTAGTTGTGCGGTTTTAATATTGCAGAAGATGGGTTGCCAAGACCCCCCCCCCCCTCCTTTCCTTCTCCGGAATTCCACGAAAGGAGGCAAACATATGATGTCCCGCTATCCTTCATTCAAGCAAATGTCCAGGGCCGGATTTAAAGCATTGACGCTCGTAAGCCCAAGCTTTTGTGTCGCTCCGTTTTTTCTAGATTTTCGGGGAAACGCTCGAACGTTCGGAGGTGGTCGAACTACTGAATACAGCACGACTGAAGTGCCTAAAATAATGAAAGAGAGAGGTGAAAATAAATTCTCAGTTGTTATTCTTGGTAGAAATTAGTCAGATTATTATGGACCATGTAACTCTTGTGTTGTTTTAAAATTCCTTTTCTGTAAATGGCCTACATGGCAGTGGAGTGCACCTGACACTTTGACGATAAATAACATTGGTCTAGTTTTGTTAAGAAAAGAATCACTCAGTGATAATTCATTGCACACCCTGGCATTGTGCACCCCCAGCCCTGGTGGGCCTATTGGAAAATCCAGACCTGCAAATATCATTATAATATGGAATTGTCGTAACTATGCCATATACTTATAGTTTTCAAAGCTGATTATCTCGGTTAATACTAAATACCATATAATAAGCATAAGCATGGGCGTCCAAATGAAGGAGCATCAGCCACCCCAAGACCTCCTAAAATACCAGAAAAATTATCCAACGTGCGAATTTCAAGACATTTTCCAGGCTTGAAAAAAAAAATCCGTTTTGAAACTTTAATCCTCCTTGGAAACATTTTGCAGGCTGGTATTTTCCCCTTCATTTGAAAATATTTTTCAAGTGACTTCGAGTCAAAAAAATCCAAACAAATCAAATACCCAAGTCACATGGAACTAATCGGGCCCATCACTAATTTGAATCTCCGCTCTGAGCTTGGGGAATGAATAACCTACGTACTAAGCATGAACTCAGAAGCACTGAAAAGCTATATCAGTTTGCTCCCAGTTTCAGACGTCTTACTACCGCATGGTGCCACATTTGTGGCACCATTAAAAGTGAATGATTTGGGCCAAATTTTTCGAATTTTTGTGGGTAGTCCTTCCAATCAATGTAGAGAAGACATTCATCCTCGAGTATCCTCTCATTTGGAATGATGCATTTGGACTAAGCATATAATATGGAATGCCAAGGGAAGTATGGACCCCCTATTATTGCAGATATATTTTTATTGTGAATAAAAAATACGTTTACATTATACTATTAAGTTGCTAGGAAGACATCTCAGGATAAGTATGGAGCCCATGGAAAATTGTAGGCCATTTTCAGCTACTTTTTATGTAAAAAAAAAGCTATTTATATTGATAAGATGTTCAATTATTATTTTTTTGCTGCTTAGTGTGTTGCAATACCTCGGTGACTTTTTTGCAATGAAATATTATGTCGTATGCTTAACTGTACTAAGACGGAAGAGTGGAAAACTGAAATGACGTGTCTGTTCTTATTAGCAGAAAACCCATTTGAGAAGAAGGCGGACAAAAGATCTATTCTAGTTTTCCAAAATTGATGGACAGCATTTAAAAAAGATTACTTTAATTAGAAAGTGGACTATTTCATAGCCAAGTACCCCCGCAAGTGACACCTGTGCTACCACATCTTAGTACAAACATGCACCAAAAATTTTGATGATAATGAAAAAGAGCTTGCTAGCGATAAACTTTTTTATTTTTATTCTGTCCCGTGAAGTTACCATACTTTCCGCTAAAAACTTTTGCATAAGTGTCATAGGTGACAGAACCAAACATATGACATGCGATATATTCCTTTCTTTTCTAGCAACGTTCCAAGCCCCATATTCCTCACCTTTCCGGAAATACTGTTAAAAGTTGTGAGAGGTATGATCTGCCCGGATAAAAAGAGTTAAGGACTAAATTTACCCAAGAAATCTCTAAGTGTGAACCATCACCTACCTAAAACCGGTACAATTTATCTCGTAGTATTCGCAGCACTGGTCTCAACTATGTAAGCTAACAATATGTTTTTGAGGAGGGTTTAGTTGCAGCTGAATATGATTATAATTATAATAATTTTGTTGGGTGTTGTTTGGAGGTTCGTTGGTTTTCGAGTCCGGTAAGTTGAGCTCTAATTATGTTTTTTTTTTTTTTATATTTTTTTTTTTAGTTTTTTTTTGTTTTTTTTCATTTTGTTTTTTTTTTTGGTTTTTTGGTTTTTTGATTTATTAGGTGGGTTTTCTCCCGCACAAGCATTGCTTCAGGGAATCGATGATGTATATATATATATTTTTTTTTAAATAAACCCATTGTTACTTATTAAGTGTAAGTGTTCGCTGGCCCAGTTTATCTCAAAGTATTAGCTACGGCATCTTAAATCTATAAGTTATCAAAAAACTGTCAAGCAAGACAAAATTTCTATTTGAAGCTGATTCAGAAAAGTATCTTAATGGTAAAAGTTTAGTGGCGGTTTTCACAGCTTACTGGCGAGTGTGATTGATTTAGTCTGAAATTTCTGAGTGTGAACCATCCCCTTACCCAACACCCGTGCAGTTTATCTCAGAGTATTGGCAAAGCTGGTCCCAACATTATAATCTAAAACACTACGTGCAAGTGCACAATGGTACTGTTTATCTCAATGCGTTGGCGACGCTAGCCTCAATTCTATAAGCAGGAGGATCACTCCTGGGAGGATCGATCCTCCCGACGCAGAATGCTTTCTGGAATCACAGTTATATCTCTCATGGGCTAAAAAGGTATTTATTCCTTGTTCTTAGGTAACAAGGTATATCCTGTTGCCTAAGATATACCTTATCTTTCATAAGGTATATCATGTACACAAAGAAAAAAAACCCCACAAAGATCAGTTAAAACAACAGTATTTTTTGTCAGTAGTTAGATAAGATCTTTGATTTATACAAAAAGTGTCATAAGAAACTGAGATTTCGAAAACAGAGTTTATTTCCAAGATTTTTTTTTTTACATTGTTTTTGACATGCCCAAACTCAAGGTCTTACTTTTGGAGCTGGTAAGCAACATTAATATGTGTTTTGGTAACGAAATTTAGCGAGAAGATATTTGCACAACTTTAGTTTCATTTTTTTTTTAATGTTAGTAGAATACCATTATTTACAAATACTTTTATTCGGTTTTACTATTCTACTATACCTAGTTATTTTATGATGTCAATTTGGTAAGACAGAGTGGTACTAGATGACCCATATAGGTCCCATTTCACCATCTTATTACGTATCATCATTTCATAGAATTATAAATTAGTCAATTATTATAATTTCTTTTCATTATGTTATTAGAATTCCTAATTATCAATTATCCATGTTTGAAACAATCTCATGCTAATAAATATTGAAAGTGCATAATGTAGAACTGTTGAAGAGACGGGAAAGGCTTTCAAGTGTGGTCAGAACTGAAGAAAAATATCTGGAGCAAAAATTGTAGAACTTGAAACAGTAGTTCTTATAGTTTCTGTTTGTTTGTCATATTAAATATAACCATGGGCGTAGGCAGCATATTGTCTAGGGGGGGCAGTCGATAGTGTGATGGAGTTTTATCAACTGCTTTTACCAAACCATCTACTTTTTCAGCCATATCTAATGTAAATTTGAAGGTCTAGGGGGGGGCCGCTGCCCCCCTCCCTACGCCCATGAATATAACTGTAGTGTTCTCGTTTTTATTAATTGTGTGTCCTCTTGCATGGAGGGCCTTGTGCCACAGGATAGGCATTTTGGCATTTGTTTTCGTCTATAAATTCAATTTGAAATAGTCTACTGTATTTAACTATGCCAAAACATTACCACTCGGTCAGGGTGCATGAATGCACAGGACCCCCTTCCCGCTCTTGTTTTCGACCAAGCTATCCGTTATCAAAACAAAAAATGTATTATACATTTTCAATGATATCAAATGAATCTGAACCAATCTTAGTTTGTGGTTTTGTCTTGAGGTAAAAAGGAGAAACTCATTGAAAAGGGCCAATAATAGATACCATTGCAAGACTATGTACACGGCATTAGTAGAACACATCAAGCGCCTTCTATAGTTTCTTTATATGCTTATAACATATTTTACGCAATAAGATAAGGGATCGAAATTTCAGATAAAAATCAATACTTACAAAACAAATTCCAATCCAAATTTATATTTTTGGAAAATTAGTACGTTGAGAAAGCGGGAAAACTCCCCAATTTTGAGTAGGCTACAGTTTTATAAATATCCCTTTTTCCCAATCATCACTGGCTACCACTTTCATATTCGACTTATGAGGAAAAAGAAAACTGTTTCTAACACAAAAGACAGCAATCTCTGTTTAAAGGAAAATGACTTGTTTTCTCTTTGCAGCAACACTTCTTTGCAGCAACACTTGGTTGCAAAGTGTTGAATTCAATCCTTGATTAAATTCAGTACGAAGGGGATCCCCCCTCGATTTGGTACGAAGGGGAGGGGGTTAATCTAAACTAACCCACTAGTAATACAACTATCGTCTAGTCATTTATTCATCATCAAATCAGCAAGTGTTAACATCTATCAATTAAACTATTTTCTTGCAATTGTGCCCTGTTTCTAAAATTCCTTTTTTTATCTTAATTTCGTATTCAAGAAAATGCAAATAAAAATGCTAAATAGTCACATTTTCTTTTTTCACCAAAATTTTGTGGATTTCTTGGAGAGTTGCGATGCACACGCTTTAAACAGGGAGGAATGGAAGAGGAGTGTCAGTCTCAGCCAATTTACCACTATAACAAGTTTATAATATCAGTGTTGTAACGTTAAATAGTGATCACTTGCTCAGTAAAACAGTGTTGCAATAGAAAAATAAAATGTTGAATGGGGATCACTGATTTAGTGCAACAGCATAATAAATCGTTAAATGGTGATCATATGTTCAGTGTATCCCACCTGGGCTTTTAATCCCCCTACCCCTCGAGAAAAATAAAACAAAAATAGGATTTCTTCTGTAAGTAGTCGCAATTACGACATCATGACATTTACTCAATACTGTAAAACAGTGGCGGATCCTGGGGGGGGGGGGGCCCCCCAAAAGTCCGGGATCCGTCCCTGTTGTAAAATGAACAGATCTAGATCCCCCCCCCCCCCCCAATACCTAGCAGAAACAATATCCTTCCACTAGGATTCTAAAAAATGAACATTATGGACTTTTAAGAAGAAATTATTGGCTTTTGAACTTTTTGTCTATTATGGAGTTTTATTTGCCGCTATCCCTATCCCCGCTTTCTATTCTGAACAATTGCGCAATAAGGTGAGTTTTAATCTTTCGGTAAGTAGATGTTTTTTCCGAATAAAATTGTCCGTTCTAAACTTTTGAAGAAGTTATCTTTTTATAAAACCAATTTAACAATTGCAATCAATTTATTGAATTTCTTAGTATTTACTTACAATTTATTGAATTTCTTCATATTGAAATGACCTATATGCGGAATCAGCACACCCATGGAGTTTCGGTAGCCTTGTGCTGTTCATCTAAGTTTCCTGTCTTCCTACATTTCAAGTCATCATTTTGACTCTGATATTTTCACCCGTTTTTGGACTCACCTTCGATTGGTCTACTGGCGATGCTTATCTTTTCTTCTATGTCCGGGAATATTCCAGTTTGCATCCACTGTTACTACCTCCTTCTCTTGAACGCCGACTGAATTGATAATTTGCAAAAGGCTGTGAATCTATATGCCCGTCTCATAAGTAACCACATTTTCTTTTGTTTGGGGGGTGACTTGTGCCAGCCAAAAAGAGTTTTCCTTAGTTAGAGGGGGCAAAGCTGAAAGAGAGTTTTCTAAAGGTTTAAGAAGAGATTTTCTTTTACAGAAATAAACCTTTTTGTTCCTGAATGATATTTTTTTCGCATTTTTGTATGCTCCCCTTACATAGGGTTGACGAAGAATAGATCGCTTGTGAACATCGATTTGGTTTAGGAACTAGTTATGCAGGCGTATATGCAGGACTTATTTTATGTTGGTGGGAGAGGGGGTCAAAAAAGAGGAAGCCACATAAAAGATATATAGGATTCAACTTAGCTAACTTTTGTTTGAAAAGTATTCCTCTATCTGATTACGATACTCTTTCCTTCAGTATTCGAATACTTGAAGGCTTTACTACACATGTTCTGCAACTTGTTCATTTGTCTGCATCCCAATAGAAAATAAGAGACAAGAAAAATGCAGAAGATTTACTACAAAAAAACTTTTACTACAAATCATTACCACCTTCTTCTTTTCTTGGACTTCTATAATTATACTCAAACAGTTTGGGATCTCTATCACACAGCTTCTTGTAAGCATAGCAGATTCTTCCAAATTCTTCAACATCCAAATATAAAGGCCTACTAGCAGGAGATATCTCAGCCATATTCAGGACTTCCGTAACCATTTGCTTCCTATTTGGCTCAGGGAATAAATTCCTGTAAAAATAGTTAACATTACTTCACGAGAAGCCATTTAAAAAAATGGCGATGGCATTTCCAAAGGTATTACGCGCTTTTTTTGAGTATGTAAAACAGAGATGGCAGCAATATATTTTGAGTCTTAAGACTACTTCGTTTAAAACTCCAAAATAAGTATCCTGTCTTAAGAAACTAGTCAATGCATGTGCGTGGTATATGCAATAGCTCTTGAGATAATAGAGTTAGTACTGTCGGTATAAATAGGTATCGATTTGTCAATCGAACACTCGATCGTACTTGGTAAATTGATTTACCCGGCATAGATAGGTATCGTAGATCGGCAAAAATTTAATAATAGTTTTACTTCCTGTTTGTTTTTGCGGGAAAAGCAGAAAAAAACGACTGAGGTAACATATTTAGAATCGCTTTCCAAAGATCAAAAAACTGATGAGTAATTAATATCAATTTCCAAATCTTGCATTAATTTCCATTTGCTGAAGCCATGCAAAAACTTTTCAGTCAGAGAAAAGATACTATCTTTTCTCTTTTTGTAGAGTTCACTTCAAAAGGTTATATTTTGTTTTTGTCTTGACTGATCACTGAGGACGACTTGGCAGAGCTCCTTGTCAAAATATTTGCTTGTTTTTCGTTTTCATATTTTGCTGCTAACTGACAAAATCCTCGTTTTTCTCACCTATTTGATTTTATTTTTCATTTATTATATCCTTTGTTTTCCTTGTTGCATATGTAATGTATAGCCAATGTGGTCTGTACGTGGAATGTACGAGTGGTCTTAGAATATATATATATAAAAAAAAACACTAGGCACAAGATTCACAAACGGTGGCCTTATTTCAATCAGTCATACAGTAATTTTCAATCTTAAGATGGTAAGGCTCAAAGTGGCACCCTTGAGCCCATGCCCTGTCCAGGAACTATCTCTATCCCAAAATCCGAAAATATACAGACATGTCATACCTCTTTCGACTCCCAAATGCTTAAATGTGATTAATCATTGATATCAGAGTATGGCCATCCTAAATAAAGCAACTCTTCTTAGGTTTGATTTAACTCTCCTTTTAATTATAAATATGAGGCTAATGTTGCCACAAAGAACTTCAACATCCAAACATTTTATGAACATATTTAACAAAATACGTTTGATTTTCACCAAAGTAGTTCTGTATTCAGTAATCTAGCATTTCTATACCAAGGAAACTCAACCATGGGCCTCAACACATATACTAATTTATCCCCAGTTATTAGCTTTCTGTCTCGTTTATTATATCTTTATGAATTATTTTTTAATTTACATATTGATAACCATATTTTTTAAATTTGTTTTCTGTGCTTTCTGAAAATCCTAAAATACCCAGATTTCGGGAGAGGCTAACATAAAACAATATTGCACACAGACTACGAGTGATTACAAATTTTACGTGAAATTTATATAGTATAATCCACTGTTTTAATTCTTACACAAAAAATCAAAAGCTTAACCATATATTAGTGTAAGTCTAAGGAAAAATAAGTGCTATATTAAAACCTAAAATGAGCACGAATAAAATATAAGGAAAAGCATGATGCCAGTGTCATCTTCGTCAATATTTAAATAGAAATGAAGTTATATAATAAGTCAAATTTAAAACAAACATACTTTAATAAAAATAAGAGCCGGGCTCCCCCACCCCAGACCTTCTAAAGCCCAGAGTGTCACCTGTGATTTAATTGAAAACGGTATACATTTTGAACAGTGTTTTTTTTTTTTTTTTTTTTTTTTTTTTTTTTTTTTTTTTTTTTTTTTTTTTTTAACACAATATTAAAAAAGAAATAATAAACCAATCCAAATTCCAGGAAAAAAGCAATAATTTCTTAGAATACATTTATGATGATAGACTTAGATTTAGTATTTTAACTGAAAATTTATTTTCTTATAATCGCTATTTTTACCCCACTTCATTCAAAAGTATAGAAAACTAAAAGTCAAATACTACTATTACTAACTACTCACTGCAGCACCAAGCCACCTGAGGCCAACAAAGCTACACACGCTCATCCTCCATCCCAATCTATTCAACGCCTTACTTCTTACACCCTACCAAAAAGTCCCCATTTTCCTTATATCTTTCTTTATAACATTCTCCCACCCCAACCAGGAACAACCTGCTTTTCGTTTGGCCACAGACGGCTGGTGAAAAAAAAAAAAACAAAAAAAAAACAATCTTTGGCAATCTGTCATCCTTCATCCGCAGAACGTGCTCTAGCCATCTCAACCTTTCTTTAACTATAGCCCTAGAAAGCGGGATTGAACCACAATCCACGCATCCCACTGTTTGAGATACGTTCAGTCAGTCGGGTATCCAAAACAATCCATAGGCAATTTCTCTGGAAAACATCTAGCAAATCCTCCTCTGTCCTTCGAAGCACTCACGTTTCAGAACCATATTTAACCATTGTCATCACTGTAGCCTCCAATATTCTAATCTTGGTTCGCAGGCTTATCTTCCTATTCTTCCAAACATTTTTCAACTGTGAAAGAACACCCTGGGCCTCGGCTATTCTACTTTTACCATTTTAACTGTACCCACCGTCTTTACCGAACAATATACCACACAACTTTCTCACAACTTTATTCTTTAAAACAATAAAAAACTTAAGCGTAAAGAGCGAGGCGTTGAGGAGGGGACATCCCCTTTCATATACGGAATAATTTTTGTTCGTTTTAAGTTTTAATGTCGCTCCTTACTTTCAGTTAAAAAAACTTGTTTTTTTTACCTAATCGCTAGTAAAGAGCCGACAAAGACGCCTTTTGATAAATATTGTTTTTAAAGAACAATATTGTTTTTGTTTTTAAAGTTTTTTAAAGAGCTAATAATGTTTTTAAAGAACAGCTTTTCAAAGAAAAATAAGGAGCGATGTTGAAACCTAAGACGAGTTGAAATTAAGTCCATACAACATGACGAATTTATAAGGAGAGAAATTATTATGAATGTAAATAAAGCCTAAAGGGAACAAAAGTCAAATGAACAACAATGCTGAGCTTTAAACTAATACAAATTATCATGAATAAGAGTTGAACTGCCATCTAACCTCAAAATCATTTTAAGGGTATGAAGAGGACGAACTTTGAAATAAATTTAGAGGGGGTAGTCAATCTTGACTTGGCCCAGTTAAAGATTGACCCCATTTAGTGACAGGGCCAAAATTAGTGGTAAGGATAGAGTATAAGAGAGATGTGCAGAACATTTTGAGAATGTGCTAAACCAGGATAGAGTTACAGGAAATTATATAGAGGAAAATGAACTTTTTAGACTAACAGATGCTGTAGATAAAGTTTTAAGAAAAGAACAGTGTGGTTTTAGGAAGGGAGGATGATATCTCGACCAAATTTTCTCTCTTAGATTAATAATTAAGAATTGTCTTAGTCATTGAACATCTTTATTTCTCAGTTTTATAGATAGTGAGCAATTGTTTCATTCAGCTGATAGAAGAGTTTTAGCAAAGGTCTAATCCTTGTATGGTATACTGGACAAATACATGAAAGTAATTAGTGCTATGTATGAAATTAGTATTGCTGCAGTTAAGGTAGGAAATGAGGCTTGTAACTGGTTTCGTATTAACTCAGGAGTCAATCAGTGCTGCGTTCCATCACTATTTATATGGATGATTTTGATGGAATTAAGAAACACAGCAAAGGAAATGGGAGAACACAGAATCAAATAGGGAAGACACCATATCATCAAATAGACATCAAATAGGGAACACAGCAAAGGAAATGGGAGAACACAGAATCAAATAGGGAAGTAACACTCTCCTAGCTTAGATGATGCTGGTGATTTAAGCATTCTAGATGAAAGTTTGAGCAAAATAGATGAACTTCCGATGTTTTGTGAGTTATGGGCGAAAGAATAGGTTTGAACATTAATCTTAAGAAGACTAAGACTAGGAGTAAGTAAAGATGAAAAAGTAATGTTGCGTAACGAAAGGATCGTTCAAGTGGACAGCTTCACTTGCCTAAGTAGTATTATTAGTGGTATATACGGAACAATTTCTGTTCGTTTTAAGTTTTAATGTCGCTCCTTACTTTCAGTTAAAAAAAAACTTCTTTTTTTTTAGTT
This sequence comes from Artemia sp. Qi Xiang Cuo, assembly GCF_049724085.1. Taxonomy (NCBI): domain Eukaryota; kingdom Metazoa; phylum Arthropoda; class Branchiopoda; order Anostraca; family Artemiidae; genus Artemia; species Artemia sp. Qi Xiang Cuo. The sequence goes on along the minus strand of NC_142807.1, from coordinate 22,288,669 downwards.
AATTTCTGAACGTTTTTGAATTAATACAGTTTTGATTTTGGCTCACCGTACATGAATAATTAAAAAAAAAATTGCACTTTAATTTTCCTTTTTTTAGCTAATTGGCTTTCTCGAAATTTTGTTCTGACGTAACTTACGAATTAACTTACACATATTAACTTCACACTTTTTGCTAACATCAGTGAGCTGTAAGATCTTATTTTGGCTCACCGTACATGAATAATTAAAACGAAATTTGCATATTAATTTTACTTTTTTTGCTAAATGGCTTTCTCGAAATTTTATTCTGACGTAACTTACGAATTAACTTGTGTAACGAACATCTATATTCGTATGTTTTTATTACGTATATTAGGGAGTTCGCTCCCTAGTCAATACCTCGCTCTTTACACTAAAGTTCGAATTTTGTTCGAATCACAAACCCTGAATCACAAAGGCCGTTTAATTAGAATAGTTACGTATTTTGTAAGTACTAAAAAAACTTTACCGTAAAAAGCGAATTTTTGACTAAGGGGCCGACCCCCTCATATACGTAATAGTTTCTGTTCGTTTTAAGTTTTAATGTTGCTCCTTACTTTCAGTTGAAAAAAACTGTTTTTTATTTAATTTCTGATCGTTTTTTAAATAATCCTGGGAAATCTGGCGCCCCCTTCATAGAAATGCCCCTTCCCCCAAGGAAATATCCTCCATGGAAAGATCCACCCCCGTAATCCCTACTCCGACCGCGACCCCCCATTAGATAAAAATTCCTCCTGAAAGCGCCTGTACTACTTCCCAATAACCAATACTATATGTAAACAATGGGCAGAATTTACAACTTGCAGCCCTTCCCCTGGGAACTGTGGGGGATTAAGTCATCCTCAAAGACATATTAATTAGATTTTCGACTATGCTGAACAAAATGACTATCTCAAAATTTTGATTCGGTGACTTCGGGAAAAAAATGAGCGTGGGAGGGGGCCAAGTTGCCCTCCAATTTTTTTAGTCACTTAAAAAGGGCACTAGAACTTTTAATTTCCGTTCGAATGAGTCCTCTCACGATATTCTAGGACTACTGGATCGATAGAATCCCCCCTGAAAAAAAACAAAACAAAAAAAAAACAAATAAACACGCACCCGTGATCTTTCTTCTGGCAAAAAATACATAATTCCACATTTTTGCAGATAGGAGCTTGAAACTTTGAAATGAATATTCTTTAATACGCTGCATGTAATGGTTTGAGTTCCATTAAAGTTATACAGATTTTAGGGGTTGTTTCCCCCTTTTTTCACTCAGGAGACACACGTTTCCGGTTCGTAAATTTTTATAGGTAAAATTAAACTTAATGAAACTTATATATTTGAAATCAGCATAAGAATTTGATTCTTCTGATGTATCTATTGGTATCAAAATTCCATTTTTTTGAGTTTCGGTTACTATTGAGCCGGGTCGCTCCTTACTTACAGTTCGTTACCACGAACTGTTTGATATTGAGGCATTAAAACAAAAATTATCCTCAACACTTCGGCTGTCCTCCACAAATTCAGTATCTACCGATAAATTCAATCTTGAATTAGGGATGGACCACCCCCAATTTTGAAACGGTTTAAGGGTTTTCTTTATCTGCTATGCTTTCTGAGATGAGACTCAGTATTTAAAGTGGTAAAAACACCGGTTGTTTCCGGTTCTATGAGAAAACCAGTTTCACCGATTTTCCTCTGCTAAAACTCTGCAGGGATATACTAACGCCAAACAAAAACTAGTATCTTGGTCCAACAAAACGGAAAGAAAACCGACTAGCGGTAAAATCTAATGACGAAATTCCGTATCTTCATCTATTTCTTCCGTTCCAAAAATGAATTTTTTTTTGCGATCCTCTTGAAAACTTAAATAATGAAGATAATAGGTCTTGGAAGGGCACAACTGACTTCATTATTGTTTTACATTTACAATAGACCAAGATAAACTCACCCTAGGCAATTGAACACAATTTTGTTTTTAGTGTTAAAAGTCTCACGAACAACTTTTTCAACAAGGGGAAAAGGAAGTTTGATCAATGGCTCAGCCCTAGGAAGAAACTTCACAACTCCCACGTCGACGTCAGGGGCGGGAACAAATGCTTTTCCTGCAAGAGAAAGGTTATAGCTCTTCAAAATATGTTTTTTTCTGCATTAGAATTTGACGCTGAAGCAGTCCCCATACACGATCAATATTATAAGAATACAATAATATTTACGTTCCAGTTCCAAATTGAAAAGTTTTGCAATATATTTCTCTAACACAAATATTTTGATATTCATTGAACTTATGATACAATAAATATCTCAAGGACAATTAAGTTTCAGTTGGAAAAATACATAAATGAAACCAGTCAACACCAATGCTTATAACTTGACTACAGCTTAGATAATTTCGGAGACCACACTGCCTTTTCATAACGATAAATAAAAGTTCAAGTAGGGATAAAATCCTTTTAATAGACAGTGTTTAACAAACAGTGATAGAAATTCACAAAAAATACCAGATATTTCGGTCACATATGCAGTGACCGTCATCAGTAGTAAAACTACTGATGCATATGTGACCCAAATATCTGGTATTTTTTTGTGAATTTCTATCACTGTTTGTGAAACACTGTCTGTTAAAAGGATTTTATCCCTATTTGAACTTTTATTTATTGACTACAGCTTTTTGGATATATTCCCCAACAGCAACACCATGTACACTTTACAATGTACAACTTCACTGGAAAAGAGACCTTGAATATATTCCCCGCAAAAATTCAGCGTACAACTTCGCTGGAAAACAGGTTATTGAATATATTCCTCAATATCACAACGTAAATTTTACACAGCAAAGCTTCGCTAGAAAACAGGTTCCTGGATAACAGAACAAGGGACAGCATATAATATACAACTTCCTGGTATAGTGGTTTTTGAATGTATTTCCCTCAGAAACTCTTTAATGAAACAGCTTTAATGAAAACAAGTGTTTTGGTTATATTCCTCTCAACATCTCAACATACATTTGACACCATGCAACTTCTCTGGAAAACTGGTTTTTAAATAAATTTTCTAACATCACAAAGTAAATTTTACACAGCACAACTTCGCTAGAAAACAGTTTCTGGATATCAGCCAACGCCTTACCCAGGGGGGGGGGGGGGTAAGGGGTTGCCCCCCCCCCCCCGGAATGTTTGTCTGACTCGTAAAAACGTAAAAAAATGGACGAAAACAAATTTTTAATGCATTTTTTGAGGTTTTTTTGTATAAACCCCTCCCCCCAAAAACATTCTTGTGCAAAACACCCCCCGAAAAAAAATCCTGGATACGGCCCTGATAACAGCACAAGGCACACCATATAATTTACAACTTCCTATTATAGAAAATTTTGAATATATTTCCCTCGGAAACTCAAGGTACAATTTACATCGCACAACTTCAATGAAAACAGTCTTTTTGGTTAAATCTGCAAGATCATCAGCTGTAGCACAGCCAATAAAAACAGTCTCCAAATGCTTGCCAACAACCTTCCCACCCACCTCATTTCAAAACCACATTCGTATCTGCAATTCCATCTGACTCTTTGCGTGTCCTCTTATCCTATGCAAGAACAAAATAAAATTATTTCCGCTCTGTTAGCAGGGGCTCTGTACAGCATAGATAAAGTACTCCATTCATCAGATGAGCTTCTAAGGTCCAACAGAAGCTCATCCAGCACTAGTGTCCCGAACATTGGCCAAAAAACTTTATCGATATTTTGACATGAAGCTACCGAAAGATTTGAGTCTAGAACTACTAGCGGCCTTATAAGTTTGGATCTCTGGAAGTCGTCTTTGGGGCAGGATAGGGTCAAGAATTTTACTGACTTTCCCGAGTCTTCATCTGCAGTCCGACAAACAGATAATTGCAATTGAGCCGGGTTCATTTTCAGCATAATTTGATTTTTGTGGCTGCTCTAGTACCTGAAAACCTTATGCACAGCTTAGCCTTTTGTAGCAAACAAAAGAGACATAAAGCCACTTTCATCAGCGACATCGGTGCACCAATCGACATACAGGTGCCCGCTAAGTTATGGTTTGTTCAACCAAGACGAATCCGCTAGGGTATTTTTTTCTTCAATCAAGACAAATCCACTAGGGCAATGGTTCTCAAACTGTGGCAAGCGTACCTCTTGGGGGTACGCAAAAATTCTTAGGGGTACGCGGCCGGCCAACAAAAAAATAAAACAACGTATTAATTCTAGGACTGGCAATTTTATTTATATTTTAGAAACAGTTTACTTAGTACCAGTAACTGAGAAGGAGTAACTAAAATGTTTTGTTGGTGAAAATGGGTACAGTGTCTAAATAAGTTTGAGAACCACGGCACTAGGGCATTGTTTCTTCAACCAAGATGAATTAAGTCTGGTTTGCCCATCATAAGAAAAACAGGCTATATTAAAACCTGTAACATAGAAAAGTATAATTATGCATATTTGGACAAGTAGCAAAATAGACAAAAAGACAGGACGCACCTTGAATACAAAGCATTTGAGATAGATTAAAATGAAACATAAAACACAGAAAAGACTCCAGAGGCAAGCGACGTCAATGTTTTAACTATTTTCTATTAATTTTGTTTTTATTTTTACCAGTAAATAATCAACATACGATAGCAAAGTTGTAGCCAGTTCTTGTTTTAAGAGTTTGTGAAAAGAAACGTAAAATAGCTTTTTCTAGCAAAAAATGACAAAGTGACTTGGCAAGAACCCTGCATTGCGCACGTATTTGCCAAGTATTTTTTTGGCACAGATTAGTCAATTTATATAATATATATAATACGTTAGTATATAATATATTATTGGCATAATTACATAGTCATATAATATGTTTAATTTTATAATCGGTATAACCTCAAATGCCGTCTTCAAAAACGGCAGTAAAACTTCAAACGGGCGGATATATCAGCATTAATGATATCTAAATAAGCATGGACATCTTCTAACCCGTGCTGCCACCTCACTAGATAAAATCAGGACCAGGAACAAATAGTGCCAGTACCTTGCAGGACACATCGGTTCAATGATTGATTCGTGCTGTTTTATACTAGTTTGAGGAATACATATCCAAAAGATATACAAATTTATTTTGGTTACTACTATTACAAGGGAAAATTGAATATAAAGTGAACTTTTATTATATAAAAATGTGCAAATATTAATTTTTAGCTTAGTTCATATTTGCCGGGTCGATTCTGTCATTATTTGCTACGATTCTGGATGGTATCAAACCCCTGAAGGTTAAAATTCTGAATTGCTGTGTTTTCGCCAATATCTGCTGATACACTGACCAACAGAAGAGTGAATGGACCCAGATATGAAAGGAGGCACTACAGAAACTCCGTCTTACCTGGTATGGTAAATCTGTGGGAAACATGACAGAGATATTGACACATGACACTTAGTCGACTCCGCTGATGATCGCCTATATGTGCAACGATCCGTTCCGCAACTTCTTTTTGAAACGTCAATGTCATTGGAATACGGCCGTAAGACCAAGCATTTGACCTGCAAAGTACATTGCATTTCAAGGTTATAAACAAAATAAATGAATAAAAATATCAAAGATCAAGAAATGCAACACAAATTGAACATTATCAATGCTTAACAGAGGAATTAAAGCTAAAATTGGACAAGAATGCCGCTTTTCTTGCTAGATTTTTCTTTGAAGCCTTGATAACATTTGACTTATGTTACATCGACAAGATACACATTGAGTATTTCGATCCAGTTTTATTCCTTTAATTCAAATCATTGCCTCATAACCCTTAGACACCCTAACATATTATTCAACTAGTTTATATATATTGTATACTAAATAGTACTAAAAAGTTTAATATAGTTATTAGCAAACCAAGTGTTGAAAACTTCCTCAAAAACCCCATGCGCCTTTTACATAATGTTTTTTGCAAATTAACATGTATTCAGTGGTCCAAAGCCAACTTAAATAGAATAATCCACCTCTAATCTGTCCTATTTGGCCGAACACCAAAATTTTGGGACAGTCTAAGACTCTGTCAACAGCTTTTTTACGGTCAAATTAGCATCTATATCCACTCTTGAAAATATTTGAAGGTATATTCACATATATCAAATCCTTTCTTTCTAAATATAAATGATAATTTGATTAGAAAGAAGTTCTCTACCCTATTTAGGTCAATTCAAAAATTCATTTTTTACCTTTTTATGTAATTACCTACTAAAGTTTGGCATTTGTTTACCTACAATGACATAAATATCATCTCTGAAGCAATTCAGCCTATCAAATCAATCACTTCTTTAAAGAAATTCCATCTTACGCTAATATATGCCTATGCCTGACTATTCAGTGCCTTTCATGTTCCAACTGGGTAAACCTATGACCAAAATGAGCATATGGTTTCATCCTATGCAAAAAACAGGAGTCCCCAGTGAAAAATATAAAGAACTGATCCAGAAAAGTAAGAAAAATTATGTTAATTTAACACAAAAATCTAAATTTCATGAGATTCTCGATTCGAATTTGAGGCTCGTTGGTCCAGTTTTTCAAACTGGTTTGCCAGTGCCATTTTTTAGACTTGTGGTGCCAAACAGTGAGACTCACAGGCAACGCCAATCAGACATTCACTCCCCTGCTCTACTTGTCAAATACGGATCAGACTAGCATTAATAATAGACTACTGACAGCCAGTGTTTCCACTTTTACGGATTTTCCCGTAGATCTACGGAATTTGATGTCTGTCTATGGACAAAAAAAGTAGTAACGGAATCTAGGGAATATCTAGGGAAAAACGGGAATCCTATTGAAAATGTTATTTTCTTATAATATTTCCTTAAATCTCAAGAGAATTCTGCTAGAGTTTCTAAACGGGTCGTCATACCCAAAATTTGATACAGTCTGAACTGCGACTTTTTTCGTCAGTGGTTTTGGACATTGGATCGCTTTATTATAAGGGTTTTGGACAAAATCCTTACAAAAAAGAGAAAAGTTTGGAGAACTTTACTAGCCAACAAAAAAGAAAAAAGTTTCAAACCTTGGCGTTATTCCGGTCTTGTAACTGTGAATGATTAGGCGGAAAAATCTGCAATGTTTTTGCAGTCATGCACATGGGCCATGAGACTTTATTGGCAACTAGTAGCTTGCAGAAAATTCTACTGAATCCGAAATGCTATCTATGGGTTTCCTACGACAAGCTTCTGACATTTAACGGATTATAAAAACGAGCTAGTGGAAAAATTGTCACTGTCTTAGACAGCAACAATGTATGAGACAGTATCTGTGACCGTCTCATCATTACTTTGCACGAAACTTACAAAACAATGGGGTTCTGATCTTTAAATAACCATGATTTCAGACTTTAAATTTGGGATCTTTCATAATAGTCAGGGGGAAAAGGTCTTTAGAATTGTCCTTGAAAAGTGGATGCCGTTTAAACGTGCTGTTTTTTTTTTTTTTTTTTAAAGAATTGTTTTTGCGATGTTTTGGCGGCGGAACGAAAAGTTCCTTATACAAACATCATTCTGATTCTTGATAGTTCAAAACAAATTTGAGTTACAGTATCTGAAGAAAAAAGTCACAGCATAAGTTATTAACTAGTGAGGGCTTAGCTCGTTCAGAGAATATAGCATAGTCTTAAAAATGTGCAGAAATATACAAATCAGCAAAAGTAAGTCCCATTAGCAAAAGTAAGTATCTATCGGCCAAGTTTAAAGCAATCGAAAAAATAAGAAAAACAGATATAATTAATGTTTCTATTTAGGTTTGAAATTATTTTTATGACTTAGCTGAGTAATAAAAGATGGCATTGCTTGATTTTTTTTTAGTGACGATACAATAGATTGCTTCATTCTATGGTGATTACCGAAAACCCGGGCTTATTGAACTTTCTTCTGTAGTTCAACAACACCAGAATTATATTAGGTCCAACGCAGAGTGTACAGGAAACTCCTACGAGTGGAAACTGGGGCTAGTGTTGAAAAGAAAATCACCAATACCATCTACCGTTTGGCGATTTTGTTCGATCCTAAACTGCCAAATATTTGTTTTTCTAAGAATCCTAAAATTTAGGGGAGGGTTAAGAAGCAGAATTGTGTCACCAGTAGGCCTACCAGCTTAGTCAAATAGCCTACTATTCCTACCAAGATTTTTCCAAGCTGACCTAGCCCTACTTTTTGCAGGCAAGATTTTGGCTCAGAACAATTCTTGAAAACAAAAAATACTGGCTAATTATCGCTTTCAGAAAAATTCCAGCTTTAATCCTATAATATTGCAGATAAATTATATCAATTATCCAATTGTTTTTGAAATTTACTACTTTTTTAATGATGTAATCAGACGCTAAACTGTTACTAGAACTAGCAGTTTTTAATCCCCTATCTACCCATTTAAATTGCCAGAGACCAGATTCTAGTAAACTTCTTATCCTCTTTGAGTCCAACTGTTTTTTGAAGTGTCATCTAGAAAATTATTTGCTGAAAATTTTTTTTGGCCTTATCCGTAGAATCCTAACCGCATTTATATTAACAATTGAAAATCAACTGAGGATTTTTTTTATGAGTAATAGTCGAATCTTTTGACAGCAATAATTGTTCAGCAGATTAAATCTTCGCTTTTGATGAAAAAATTTAATATCCCAAAACAAATTAAAGATAACACTTATTTCATACGTGGCTTTAAAACTGTATACGAATTTAAAAACTAACCTATCCAAAATTATTTAGGGTTTAAATTCTGAGCTTGGAGCCAAAAGTCAAAGAATGCCTGGTTTTATTTTTCAATTTGCTTGAAAGCAGAACAAGGGATAGCGGGACTCTTGATTCTAACCAAAGACTTGATATTACAAGATATCAAAATATTACTCTTTAGAGATCTCCATGTGTCTTTTCTTCTTAAGAGAGTGCCAATAATTTACTTATTGTGCTTGCTTTCCGCAATATATATAAATTGCCTTTTCATTTCAAATGTAATCAAAAACAATTGGGCCACGGGAATTCGAAAGGTGTTATGCTGCACAACGTAAGTTTTACAAGAGAGAGAAGACTGAAAATTGTCTCGATGAATCGAGTCTATTATGGACATCGTGTTTACATAAACGGGTTAACGACAAGCTGTTTGCGGAGTTAAGATTTTTCTGAGCATCCAACATGCATTCTGCCTGTATAATCGGTAATGTTGGTAATTCCCAGCCAATAATTAACCTAAGAACAATTTCTGGACTTTATGCGACGGCTATCTAAATCGAGTAATTCTCAAATTTACGATTAGTCAGTACTTGTCCCATCCTCACAAGAGAGCATACATTTTTTTCTTTAGTTGACATATGTATCGTTTGACAGGCTCTGTAGCTAGCACAATTATACTTGACATCGGAAATTGCATTTTTTAACCATTTTAGTGAATGAAAAAAGAGGATATAACCCAAGTGAGGCGGAAAAAATTCTAAATATCTTGAGAACCAAATCAGATAAGAGAAAACAGACAAACCAACCGACAGAGTTTGCTTAATTTGGGAGCCAATTAAATTGGCACCACGTGTTGCACAAAACATTTCAAACAATGCCTCTTGAATTGCTCAAATAGTGTTAAAAAATATAACTGAAGCTAGAACTATGATTATCTGCAAAACATCCCCCTAAAGCCAAAAAGTGGCACACTGAGAGTAAAAAACAGACGGTTTTAATCAGCTTTAGGTTAACAAGTTGTCCTATTGTCTAAGCTCCCCAAGAATAAATCACGGTTATTATCCTCCCCCCATCCCAACTAAAATCTTGGCTAAATCCATTTAAAAAAAAAACTAATAATAAATCAACACATAATAGAAGGAGTAATGGGAGTTAGTCTTGAATATCTAACTTCCGTAAATTTCAACTCCAAATTTTCCTAGGATGGTGGTGGGTCCGCAGGAAATCTCCTTATCCTCCTGTAGTTATGAGCATCGTCTGATAAAAGCACAAAATCATGTTATAAAACAAGCGAAGAAATATATGGTAACCGACACAGACGATTTACAAGTTTTCCCCTTTGTTTCGAAGGAATTTGATTTCAAAGATGCTAATTTAAGCTTTCAGTACACTTCTGTTTTTTGGTCGTTAGGGAGTCGTAATATTTAAGAGGATTCAGTTTCAAAAGGATTTATTTTCATTTGCGTAAGATTTTCTTTTTTAAACTCTAGTTGGGATACCGCGATCGTTAAAGCTGACATTTAACATTTCACAATAATAGTGAACTTTTTTGTATTATCGGATGCAGCTTATATTGCTATAATCCTGCCCAAAAAGGGGAGGAGTTACAACTGAGGATCCAAAAATTAATAATATTCTTTTTTCTTTATCCTTTAATCTAGGACATTCTTTTAATACATAAAAGGCTTATTTGAACTGTTCAGAGACCAAATGCATCAACTCCATAAAAGAAACATTGGAGAAAAAAAAAGAAGAAAAAAACATTCCTGTATTCTGGATTTTCTTGGGTAAGCTGGATTTATGTGTTTGAGCATGGAAAATATTTTGAAAAATATTCAAAATTCTTCAATTGGCGAAAAATTGCCAAATTAGGTTCCAACACAATTATTTTATATGCTAAGGCTAATTTTTTCTTTTTTTTACATCAATCCTTATATTTATGTAGTACTTTAGAAAGGGGTAACTTCGAATGTTAGGGATTTCTTTGGACAAAATCAGTAATGAACAATCGGCGCTCTCTTCCTGACAACAGCGGAACTTCTCGACTGAATTTCTAATTAGATCATTTACAGATGACGAATACAACGAAATATTAGCTTGCTATTTGCAAGAGAAAGAGTGCTAAATTGCCTAAAAGTGCTAAATGCAAGTTACCCTTTTTTACTTAGCTGAACTAAACTAGGACTGTACATTCTTCTGTGGATGAGGATCTGAGTGGTTAAGTTATCAAGTGAATCATTTCCTAATTCCATAGACTCAAGATGGCAGCAGTGTTCAAAGTTTCTTGCAAGTTTTTTTTTTTTTTTTTGGGGGGGGGGGGTAACTTCGAACATTTGTTCAAGTTACCCTTGAGTTACTACAGTCTGGATTTCAGTGTTCTGCACTGGCCAATTGTTAAAAATAGCATTGAATTGATCTTCACTCTGATGTTCAGACCAGTCTGAAACCACTGTCAATCATTTGATACTAGGAAGGGCCGAATCAAGCTCATCTCTTCTGCATTTTGGACCATTTCCCAATGATTTCAGGCCCACCATTTTTTCCTCTTTGGCTTAAAGTCAGCTAGCAATCAACTGGATAGAAAAGGGATTACAAAACAGGATACTATGAAAAAAAGGAAAATAAAAATAAAATACGATTTCTTTTTTATTAAAGGGTATTTATACTGGTCTTTATGGAGTAAAAATAAAGAATAAATATTGATATTCTTAAAAGTCATTAGATAAAGAGATTAAATTTTAAAAGTAATTAATGAATTTGAGAAATATTTTGAATCTAGTTTTTAGTAAGTCTTTTTTTTTAATCTAAACTTTTTAGCAGTTTTTTGAGCAGTCAAATTGATACAACCACTTTTTGAGAAGCAGCTCCTTGCAGCAGTTCCTTCTTAAGGTACCTTCTTAAGGTACTTCTGGAATGTCCAGCAACAAATGAAAAAGCAAATCTCAAGCATGGCTTTGCAAAGTGCTTATTATCCTACAGAGTCTTCCAGGACCATCCACTTTAGGACCATCAAACTCCGCATGGGGTTGCAGACAACGTCAGCAAAGACTTATTGCATCTTCCGCAAGCCCACAGATTTGAAAAGGCTGAGGAACGTTTGGCGCAAATGCACCGGATAAAGCATTGGAAATACAGAGGATTAAAGTTTCGAGTCTGACTTATTAGAATGCGAGAATAAGTCTGAAATAGAAGTTGATAAGTCAACAAGCGCTGGCTCTTCTACGGTGTCGCGCGGGCAGCAGCCATAATGGGTTCAAATTACCCCCCAACCTGGGTGGGTGGACGTTGGTTCATTGTAAAGTACTTCACGGGCAGTATTTACAAGTGTTTTGCAGTGTTGGAGGTAGATGCTTCTTCTTCTGAGATTGCTGAACGTGACATGCCTCTGGAGAAACAAGAATGCTTCCAGGGTGAAAAACTCAGCATCTGTCCGTCTGTACTATTTAAAGGGAAATCTTCCACTCCCCAGACTCAGTCAAAGCGTGAAATTTATGCTTGATCTTGACTTCGGTCATATGATGGTTGACTGTTCTTTTAGAAATAATGCTGCATTTCTCGCTATTTTTATTTCAAACAGAGGTTTTCGATAATTAGCGCCTTACTGAAAAATAAGCTTGCTTCAGTTTTTTAGAGAATACAAATTGTGTAGTAAAATTTGTTGGTTTCATAACCGTGAAAGACAATTGAGAGCTTTACAAATGAGTCTTTTGTTTTATGCAGGCTACATAAGGATTTTCCACATTAATTCTGTTTTGTTCGGTCAGTTTTGTATTTTAGTTATATTTTATAACGGTACTGCTATAAGGCTTGATCCACATACTGTAGAAACATTTTTCAAGATGTTTGAAGGGCCTCTTTGGGCAATAATTGATGTTTTTGTAGTGTGCAGTGGCAGAAAACGCTTCTTTACTGTGGCATGATTTTTTTTTCTTTAGAAAGGCTATCATCTGCTGATGATTTGTCAACAACCTTAGTAATCGTTGCAATAATTTATTCATTATCAGCTGATCAGGTTACCCTGATCAGCTGATAATTCCACAGGTTACCCTGTGCTTCCCATCGTTTCAACTCCAGGAATAGCACAAAAATGCCATATGCTACTTTAAGATGGCGTTATCAAGACAAATTTACAAAAAACGTGTCGATATCATAAAAATGCTTTGAAATGAGATGAATTGAGATACTGCATCTAGATAGGCTACTGCTTTGAATTGAGATACTGCAACATCTCTCTAAGATGTTTTAGTAGCTTGCTAGTCAGCAAACAATTTACGAAGTTTATTATGGAGGCCGGGAGGGGAGTATATAAGAGGGGGATTGTAAACCTCATGTCCAATGTTTTTGACCTTGAAGATTAAGATGGCACCCGTTTAATGTTTCCTGGCCTTTCCACTCTAGAAATGGCACCCAAAGTACAATTTTTGGCATTACATGGCACTTTTATCATGTCGGTGACGTTATCATGTCGGAATTATAAAAAGAACGCAAGTATGAAAATTAGTTTTAAAATAAGTTCATAAACGGCACTCCATGACGCCCCAGCACCCAATTGGCGACAGGAAAAAAAACAAGAAGAAAAAGAAGTGTTGTCCATACAAAAAGTAAATTTTCTTGTTGTTCAAGGCAAGGGGCTATATTTCCACTGTGCCAGGTTTCCTACCATGGCGATTCCAATGGTACACTTTAATTTTGACTCCACGTTATTTTCGAGGGGCTTCAAGTTCTTTTTCGAAATTCCTACAAATTTGTTTTTGCAATAGCATTTTACTTTTAAGATTAATCAAAATAATAGTTACCATTCCTGAATCAGCTACAAATGGCAATTATTTGTCACAAAAAAGTTTTTTTTTGCGAAACACGTTTTTTGAATCATTGGTTACTATAAGTTGTGGTTTACTCTGTACTAGGATGCAGATAGCGCTGCAACCATGATGAGTTCAGATAGATAGAGGGAGAAACTGAGAGAGAGAGAGAGAGAAAGAGAGAGAGAGAGAGAGAGAGAGAGAGAGAGAGAGAGAGAGAGAGAGAGAGAGAGAGAGAGAGAGAGAGAGAGAAGAGAGAGAGAGAGAGAGAGAGAGAGAGAAATTCGTTTTTTATCGCAAAAGCATTTTCATATACTGAACGATGTCAAAAATGCAAAAAAAACAAAACAAAAAAAAACAACTAAAACAAAATGAAAGAAGTCAAATACCGGTTCGATATGCACTCGAGCCACTTGATAAGAAGAGGCGTTGCCACGTTGAAAGGTAAATTCCCAACAATACGAAGTTGTGGTATTTCTTCTGATTCCCATGGAACAGCTAGATTTTGGTCAAAAAGAGCACCCATATTGAATGAAAGAATATCGCCCATTATCACAGACATTCGACCATTGGCCGCCTCAACCAGTTGCTACAATTTCAATATAATTTTAAGGGTAAAAAGATTGCAACCAAAAACTTCAAATTGAAAAACACTTTTTATTTCACAGGTTCAACCAGTGAGGGCCAACTAAAAAATTAATAGAATAGAATTTTATTTAAAAATTTTTTTTCACAGCATGTTTTGCCGAAATTGAATTTTTCGTCCAAAAAAAAAAAAACACTATATATATTTCAAAGGCACTATACATATATGTATATATAACAAAGAGTATACACACATATATCATCAAAAGAACGTGACATTCACTTTGAACATAATTCATTGTAAAAAAAATATATGAAAAAGGTCAACACTTAATTAAAAAGTCAAAAATAAAAACAAAATAGAGAACAATAAAATTAATGAAAATATATAAAAAAATGATGAGTCAAAAAATTAGTTAAAAAGTAAAAAAAAATCGATAACAATAAAATTAAAGACTAATTCTCCTGGCTATTGTACAACTCAACAAAACTCGGAACAAAACTCTTCCGATACCTTTCATGTTTAGTGTGGATGGGAGTCAGTTCGAAGATTTTTTTGGTATTTTATACGGGGTGGTCTGTTGCAGGCAGAAAAGTAGGGTTCGGAGATAATGGAACGTAATCGAGGAACAGACAGGGTCTTGGTACCGAAACGAAGGCATAGGAGGTTCCTTTTCTCGGCCAACGCGGTGAGCTTAAAATTACCTAGAAGATAATGATATGGAACCTTCCTTTCACCATTTATGATTCTAAGTGCTCGTTTTTGGACATTTTCAATCTTAGAAATATGCTCTGAAGAAAGACCAAGATGCCACACTGGACAAGCAAACTCCAGTATTGGCCAAATAAAAGAACACTAAAGTTGGAGAAGATCTCAGTCTTCCCTCAGGCATAATACAAAATCTTCTTAATTTTTTGGAAATAAGAAAGGTGCTTAATACAGGCATTCAGTAATTAAGTAATTTATTAGAAATAAGACTAATTATCATGATCTCCAAAAAGTAAAATTTACTATTAAAATTACACATTATTTATTTAGGCTACCAATCTATTCAAAAAAGAAATAAGGGGCATTGTCCCAAAAATTTTCTTAAGTTAAATGTTTCATTAAAACAAAAGGATAAACTGTATTTATCATACTATTCAATTGCCTTATCGAATTTACATAAATCACTCTACTAAGTTTATCCATGTTTATAGGCTATAAGTTTATAATCTTCAAACAGTAGGTTTATTCATGTTTGTAGGCTATAAGTTAATAATCTTAAAACACTAAGTTTATTCATGTATCAACTAGATAAATGTATTGCTCCAACGGCACTTGTCAGTAAAGGTCACTAAATTCTGCTGTAACATTTCTTGTGACCCTAGCAATGAAATCTAGTTGATGCTACAAAGTATTAGTACTCAAAAGAAAATGTACCCTTATATGGCTGTTAGCCAATAACTGAACGAGGACAGAGATTTAGCCTGAATATGAATAATTTGGAGTCACCTGAAAATGAGTTTAGCCCAAGTACAGCAAGATTAAAGTTAGATTGGTTTGTCCACCAACTCATAAATTTTGGGGTTTTGAAGTTAATGAAGGATTTTTAGCAGCTGAAAATCTTTGCAAACCTTACTAATTTGTGAAAACCAATAACTTCTTAGCAAAAAGTATGTAGGCAAGTAGACAGTCTTTTATAATTTTTAATCTTTTAGAGATTAATGACACAGCCAAGAACATGCAGAAGATAAAAGCTTCCTTAAACACAGGTAGGCTATAGATTTTGTACTATTTTCCAATAACAGTTAAAAACCCACAATTCAAGAAAAGCTCTAGAATTGGCACAGGACCCAGTCCCAACTCATTGCAGCTTTAATATTTGCCAGTTCAATCATTTCATTTAAATTGTTTTATAATTCTACTTGTAAATCTTTGTATCCAAATGATTAAAGCTAGATTTGCGTGTCAACCAACTAATGAACTTGGGGAGCAGGAGAACGTTAATGAAAGGTTCTACCTTAAACCAAAGGCAAAAAAAAAAAAAAAAAAAAAAAAAAAAAAAAAAAAAAAAAAAAAAAAAAAAGATTATTGTTTAGCAGTTGAACACCTGTGCAAACCTTGCTAGTTTGTAAGAGCCAATTGTAAATTTGACAGAAAAAGGTAGGCAGTCCCCTGAAAGAGCAGGAACCATACAAAAAATAAAAGTTAACTCACCTCTAACACAGGTATAAATCTTGGATCCTTTTCAATAACAGTTAAAGAAACACATCCACGATTCAACAAAGCTCTGGTAATTGGCCCAGGACCAGGTCCCACTTCACACACATGACAATTTTTAATATTTGCAATCTTTACAATTTTATTTGTAATTTTCGGATCCAATAGAAAATTCTGTGACAGTCGTTTGGTTGCTTTAACATTATATAATTTTAACAAGTCTCTAACAGAAGGAAGGAGGGGCAAACGAAAAACATCAGCTGATACACTCATTTCGATTTATTCTAGTTCATCTAAAAATTTTTCTTGTTTCACAGCAAACATTGAGTAGCCATATATACCAAGAACGCATGTAGCAATTACTCCAGCAGTTATGTAATTATTTCTTTTTAGGCGTTGCAATTCTGTAACTCTCAATGCATTCAACTTTTCTACCAGTCGCATATGGTCCAATTGGGCTTCAGAAAATTTTGGTCTGTCTTTTGCTAAATCAACTTTAGGCATCTGGTCATTTCCTGCCATTACAATTCAATCTTGAATACCACCTGAAAGATAGATAAACTTAAGAAACATATTTATACAAGTTACTGACACAACCAGGATTTACAGTTAGAAGGGGAATGGTATGTCAGAAGCTTGAATACACATTTGCCCAACACTTGGAGGGGAAATATCAGAGCCTTTTCAGATCCAAATTTTTCCCTGAAATATGGTTCTTTATCCCTATTGAGTGATATCTTTCCTGTATTACAGTAATAATACGCCTTGATTAATAACCCTAACTAGGTAAGTGAAGCTGTCCACTGAATTGATCTTCTTGCTACCCAACATCACCTCTTTGCCTTCACTTATTCTAAATCATAGCAACTTCATCTTTGTAACATTAATTTTGAAACCTATTCTTGCACCCTGAACTAGCAGAACCTCTAAAAATTCACTCCTTTTGCTAACATTTTCCTCTAGGATGCTTGTATCATCAGCATAATCTAAGTCTAGGAAAGTTTTATTTTCCCAATTGACTCCGTGTTCTCCCATTGCCTTTGCTGTGCTCCTTAGGACAAAGTCCATCAAAATGATATAAATCAGGATAGGGTTCAACCCCACTTAACTTCCGATTTAACATAAAACCTGGAACTAGCCTTATTTTCTATGTTATTCCCGTACATAGCACAAACCCCTTTAATGTATTTATCTGGTATACCATACAAGGATCGGACTTTCACTAAAGCTCTTCTATAAGCTGAATCAAAGACTTGCTCATAATCCATAAAACTGAGTTTTAAGGTCAACACTTCTTCTACCCTTCCTAAAACCAAACTGTTCTTCTCTTAAAGTTTTATCTACAGCATCTCAAAAGTCCAACATTTTCCAGTTTTCTTCTTTTTCCATAATTCATGGAAGGGAAATAAAATTCCATTAATCGAATTCCCCTTGAGATTCCAGGCTGCTGAAACAACCTAACTTCCAAAATAATTCTGCAATCCATAGACCTATTTCAAATTCTGAATTTCGCCACCATTTTCAAGAAGAAACGTAAATTTATGTGCAATTGAGTGAGGAAATGTTTGGAAAATTCCAACTGAAATCAAATTTTAATTCAACTGAATTTTACTGAACAAAATTTTGTCATTTTAAAGAATAGCAGTCATGTTATTGAATTATAGGTAGTCTAATATTATTTTCCAAATTTTGGAGCACAGCAAATTATACTTCTTCTTAAAGACCAATGTACATTTCAAAGGCATTTAGGAATTTATATAAAGATATATAGATATAGAAAAATATATAGATATAGAAAAATAATCTTTATGACTCTAAGTCTAGATTTACTGCCCATGGATCCATGAATGTGATGAATCGATTCTTTCCTGATTTCTGGAGATCCTGCTTTTTTTTACCAATTATATCATTTACCTCTGTTCTTCTTTTTCTACATTTGATAGATGTGACATAAAATACCAATTAATGAATTTTCATCCAGATTCCAAGCTGGAATGTTCCAACTGAACTAACCAAAACTTCTGAAAATAATCCTACAATTCCACCAGACCTTTCTCAAAATCTGAATTGGATCATTTCAAGAAAAACATCGATTGCCATAGAAACTGAGTAGGGAAATACTTAGAAAATTCCAATTGAAGGTGGAACTAAATTAAATTGGATATTATTAAAAAAAATTAGTCAATCTGAAGAGTAGCAGTCACATTGTCAAACTACAAGTAGCTGAATATATTTTTTTTTATTCCTTCTTCTTCTTTTTCTAATTCACAGAAGGCGGGCTATTCAGTTGATACTATTTAGCCCTTTTCCTTTTGCTTCACTCTGTGGGCTACAGAGCTACTGGCTTGGTTGTCTCTTATTTATTAGATATTCTCAGATATCTTTCAGTAGATCTTTCGACTCGAGGAGTTCAAATATAAGATGATAGATATCGATTTCTGTGCTCTGTGTGCAGGTATAGTTGGCTAGGCTCTTGGCTGATAAGTGAGATTTTGTGGTGTTTGAAGCATTTTAACAGTTTACAAAGCAAGGTATGTTGTGCAGACGTCAGCATATTACATTCAAATAGGCAATGGTCAATTGTTTCATTATTCATATTACAATGCCTGCAAAGAGGGGACAGGGGAATTGAACCACTTGAATTAGAAAACTTATACGAGAATGCAAGAAAATTTAGTCCATTTGTTCCAGAACGAATTCTATGATAAATTTTAGAAAGATACTTATTGGGAAAGGGGGAAAGGATAGGATTAATCTTATTAAAATTAATATCTGATAGCCTCCATCGGTAAATATCTCTGATCGGGATTGGTCTCCCACTTGGCTGGTCAATATTTATAGCATTTTTTGCTATTTCATCAACCTGATGATTATCACTTATACCAGAGTGGCTAGGAATATACTGAAAATAAGTTCTTAGGCCACTTGAAGCAAGATTATCTATAATACTGAGACAATGATAAGTGTCAATGTCCAACTTATACTGAGGGGCTGAGGCCAGCAACTCAAGGCTTGATAGAGAGTCGGAATATACAATAATATTATTTGAATTTGTAATCAAAGGTTGGTTTTCCTTAAGGTGTTCTAATGCCATGATTATGGCATTTAACTCAGCACACATTATAGATAAATTATTATATAATCTCTCGCCCATTACAATTTTCAGGTGAGGAAGGAAAGCACCACTTGCAACCTTCTCATTCATTTTTGACCCATCAACAAAAATTTGGAAATGATTTTTATATGTAATTGTATCAAGTTCCGCAAATTTTTTCTGGACAGAAGTAATGGGGGTTAAATCTTTATTCCACTTTTAATAATCAGTATTTATTATGGGAATTGACCGATTCCGTGGAGGGGATTGGCGGAAAATAGGTGCAAATGACTTTTCTGGCATGGGGAACTTCTTCTGGATATTGGCATACTCATTTGCAATGCCTCTATACATGGCTGAATTTCTTAACCAATTGTGTAGGGTGTGTGAGCTATTTGATTCAATTTTTGTAAGATGTTTTGTCAAGAGAAAGCTACGTCTCTCCCTTATTGTTGTTAATCCACTCTCCATAAGCAGAAACTTGGTGCTTGTGGGTTTCCTAAGACCAAATATGAGACGTGTTATATCATTTGTCTTGTTTCAATTTTTGCATCTGGGTCTTTGCTCATGCACCATAGACGATGAGCCCATAGTCAATATGGGGTCTTATATGTGATTTATAAAACTGGAGTAAGGTTTTCTCCTTACAGCCCCAGGGTGTGGAAAGAAGTCTTTTTAGTATATTTGTTTTTCTATAGCATTTTTTTATTGTGTTTGAAATGTGGAAGTGGAAATTAAGTTTTTGGTCAAGCATGAGAACTAGGTAATTAATATGATTATCTTCTGGAATAGTTGTTTTATTTAGAGTTATTTTTGCATTAACATGGTTTCGCTTTCGGTGAAATTGGATTATTTTCGACTTGGTAGGTGCAATGGGTAAATCTGAATGTTGAGAGAATTCTTCAAATTGGAAAAGTGACTTTTGCAGATTTGGCTGTGCTATCTCAAAGGTGCTACCAGATGACCATAGCACCAGATCGTCAGCATATTATAGATTCTTGTGGGGTAGGTTCATGTCCCAGAGATATAAGGCAAACAGGAGGCAACTTGAGACTGCTCCCTGAGGTAGGCCTTTGGCTGTTGTCTTTTGGGGTGAAGAGGCTGAACCAACACAAACAATGAAACTTCGAAATTCTATGAAGGATTTAATAAAAGATACTAGCTTGGGGGGTAGTCCAAGGTTTACAAGTTTGTTTAAAAGGATTTGGTGGCTCACATTGTCATATGCCCCTTCAAAATCTAGAAAAGCTGCAACTAGGACATTATTTTTTTAGAAAGATTCATTTATTGCATTTGTTAGCAAGTGAAAGCATCTGTTGAGGAGTGGTGTTTCCTGAATCCAGTTTGAGTTTGAGGGATCATATTATTTTTTTTAACAAACCAGAGGAGTCTATGATAGATCATTTTCTCCATTATTTTCCCCATCACAGGAGTAATCATTATGGGCCTATAGGACTCAGGGCTATCTTTGGGTTTATTTTTCTTTAGGATTGGTAGGAGGGACGAACATTTCCATACATCGGGGAACACAGAAGATGCCCAAGCGTGATTATAACAATTTAGCAGTTCTTGTTTGTATGAAAGGGGGAGATTATTTATCCATGTAGGGTGTATATTGTTATAGCTGCCGCTCGTTTTGGTCCTAATATGATGTACTGCATTATTCATTTCCTGGAGAGAAAATCGACTAATTATGTACTCAGATCCTGGGCGTGGTTGGTAACTTGGGTTCATAGGAATTGGGGACAGTTTGCTTTGATTATTTGATGTTAGCTTATTAACAAAAAGAGTTGCAAATAGCTTAGCTTTTTCATTATCATTGTCATAATGGTTATTATTATGTATAAGCTCATACAGGAGTGGGTTGGGGGGAGTCTTTTTCCCGCATATGTGGCTTATGACTTTATGTATAATTGGCTCATGTGTTTCTATGGAGAGATTATTTGCAAAATTATTCCAGTAGTTATATTTAGCCTCTATTATAGTCCTTTTTAGATTACATTCTGCTTGTAATTTTTTAAAATATGTAGTTGGTGTTTTTTTTTTTTAAGAATTCTGTCCAAGCTCTTTTTATATACTCCATTTATTTTGGCACTCATTTGTCCACCATGCTTTAGGAATGTGTTTAGGGAATGTTTTCTTAGGTGTTGTCCTGGGGATAGCATGATTGGCTGCATTTATTAGTAAAGATGTCAAGAGTTCAGCATGTGTGTCAACTGTTGTGTTTGGAATGCATGAATTTTGGGTGAAGCTTGTAATTTCATCATTTACCTTATTTTGGAACATAGACCAATTTGCTTTAGAGTTGATATATTTGGAGGTATGTGATAGAGTTTCAGCCGGTTCATCTAGGGAGCAAACTATAGCAAAGTGGTCAGTACATAGACTATCAATTTTATTTATATAAATTTTATTCAAAATATTTAATGACACAATTTGTAGGTCAATTGTGGAGAATCTGCCACTTTTGGGGTTGAAATATGTATTCAGGTTTGGAGGAGTAGCAACAGCTAATTCATTATTATTTGAAGTCATATGCTCAATCAATTTACCAGCTTTATTTGCTGGTTTATTCCCCCACAAAAGGCTGTGGGCATTGAAGTCTCCACAAATAATGATATTGTTTAACATATTAGAATTATTTATATAATTAAAGAAATCCATGGCATCAGTAGTTTCGCCATTAGGGTTATAAAAGCTTATTATGTAGGTTTTTATATTATTCAGCCAAACACTGATACCAATTGCATCAACATTATTTGCAAAATCTGGAAAATTGATGCCACAGAATTTTGTATTATTTTTAACTAATAATGCTACCCCACCTCCTTTTCTCTCTGATGATCTATCCTTTCTCAGGATAGTATATCCCAGAGACTTAATTTGTGGATTTGGGGTTAAATGAGTTTCCTGGAGGCAAGCAATATTAATGGAATTATTATTCATAAAAGATATAAGTTCATTTAGCTTATTTTCTGTGAGTGATCTTATGTTCCACTGGAGTATTGATATGTGTTGTGTTGATTTATTTTTCATATGACTGTGTATCAATGTTCACCTTTGTTAAAAGTAAAGCAAGATCTTTTTTTGCTTGAATGAGCATATCATCAGGGATGTAGATTTTGCCAATTCTGCAATGATTTTTGTTTTCTGTAGTTGATTTATGTTCATGGCCTGAACTGCATTACAGTTTAGAATGAATAAGCATATATTTGGGGATTGCATGTTTGGTTGTGCATCCTGTTTGTCAGTTGAGGGATCAATTCCGGGTAGTGTTTCTGGTTTGTTTCTTCTTGGGAGGGCGGGCAAGGCTGACCTCATCTATCCGGACAAGGAGGCTTGTTGACTTGGTGATTCCTTCTGATAGGGATTCGAGGTAGGGGGCTTAGAGGATGGTGTTTTATATGGGGTACTTGATGCATTGGGAGGGTTTGACTTGGGGGTTTTAGTTGGTTTCATTACGGGCTTTATTTGGTATTGTTGGGCAGCATTTGCTTCCATTGCTGCAAAGGGGTATGGGATGGCCTTTTCTGTTGTTATTTGGAGTGTTAGAGCTCTTTTCTTATATACAGGGCATAATGAATTATCTTTAGATTCAAGTGGGCTTGTGGAATTAATACTTGTAGACTGAGTGCTTTTGCAAGTTGTCAACTCATTAAGATTAACTGCTTTAAAATCATTGTGCTATAGGAAAGTTTACTTAAATCTGTTTGCTGCGTGTCCCAGTTTGAGACACTTCTGACACTGGATTGGCTTAGGTTTGTATTCCTTGTGTGGTTTGATTTGCCCAAATAGGAATACCTCTTCTGGGATTTTAATTTTTTCCTTCAGTGTAAATAAGAATGATCTACTTGTTTTTAGGCCATTAGAGTTTGGTTTGCCAAGTTGGGTAACATCTTCAACTGGGATTGTGTTTCCAGCCCTATCTGAGAGCCCTTTTTTTAACTCCTGAATGGATATTTCTGGGGGAACATAATAAACTACTATTTTTGTTGGTGATTGCTTTGGGTTCCATTTAGATGCATTAAATGGGGTATTCAGAAGGGATTTTAGGTTAATTATTGTGTCTGCTGATTTCTGATCTTGGACAGCTATTAGCAGATATCCATCACGGTGAATATTAAGAGAGAACGTTGATTTTAGCAATTTAAAAGTTGCAACTCTTATTGCAGTAATCTTTTTTATTTCAAAGGGGGTAATAGGAGTAATTTTAAGGTAAATTCCTAAGTTTTGAGAGGGAGGATCTTGGGCAGGGAGAGGGAAAATGCTTTTGATTGGGGAGATTTTTTTCTTTTTTAGAACTTCTAGAAAGGACCTATTGAAACCCTTTATCATTATTTATGGTGACATTAGCCCCTACACTGATCATTGTCCTATTCTCAGAATTGGAGCTATCATTTGAACTTTGAGATAGTGAGCTTGACCAGCCAAAATGGGTATCAGTTTCCCTGGTATTTGGGATCTGGGGGGACTTTTTTTTTGGAGGACTTCTAATCATTGCCTATTGGAAAAAGCTTTAAACTGAAACAAAACTAAAACAAGAAGGGATAATACAATGATATCAAACCGTCTGCACTATACTATGGGGAAGAGAAACACCACAGTATAGCCCTGAGGGTGATTTGAGCAGGATTGGTTCGGTACAACTGATGATTAATTGAGATAATATTTCACAAGAAAATTTATTTTAAATTTCTTTAAATGTTGCTGCTGACGTCTTTTCTTTCCCTGACTGAATAACTTTTATTTCTTGGCCAATTGCTACTATCAGTTATTAGTAAAACAATTTTACGCGCTTATTCCAAGTTTTAGAACACAGCAAATTATATCTTCTTCTTAAAGACTGATGCAAATTTGAAAGGCATATAAGAAATTGTGGAAAGCTATATAGAGATGGAAAAAGAATTCTATGGCTTTAAGTCTATAGGTAATGCCCATGGATCTAGGAATGTGAAGAATAGAGCCTTTTCTAATTTCTATAGATCTTCTAGCATTTTGAACAAAGAAAGCCATTTATTTTATAATTGCATAATAAGATGAAACAAAACATTTAAGACAAACAGTATAGAAAAGTGAAAAGAGAGTTTGTACTTGAAATAAAGTTTTTACTAGCTAAAGTACAGCTCATCAGAACTACCTTGGACAGGGTATACACTACTAGGAATACTTGAAAACAGGTTTCACCCAATTATCTGTTGCAATTTGGAATGACCTTCCAACATAAATAATCCTGGAAAATCTTTTTCTTGAAGCATTTAAGAGAAGGCATAAGAAAAACCCCAAAAACAAAGTGAGGTAATGATTAGTAGTATGTCATCACTCTTGAAAGAGCAGTGACACCTAAAATAAAAAAAAAATGCTGAATAGTATATCCATCTTTGTTCTACTTGCTAAATAAATAAGGAACAGGGTGTTCCTAAAAGCTCAAAATAGCAATTGTGAGGGTAGGAATTAGGATATTCAGAGAGAGAGCATTAAAAGGTAGATTGGGTTGTGTGTTATCTACTAGCTAGTGAATTAATTGAGAGAAGAGAAAATGCTAAACCTGAATCACAGGGGCTCTTTTGAATAAATCCCCACAAAAAGCACAAAAATTCAAGCCCATTTCATCACTTTATCCCTACCCCCTAATGGAGCAACACATAGCCACTAGGGTAAATAAGTTATCTATTCCCACTATAATCTACAATAGGCAAAGCCTACAATTAGATTTTTTAAGGTATTCTCTTTTCAAATTTCATATATGCATTTGTGACAATGAACCCCAGCCCCCTATAAGTCCAAGATATAACCCTAGGATATATACAAAACTAACAGAAAACAGGAAAACAATGAAATTTTTGCTTTATAATATGCAGCATGTCTATTAATCAGGCTAGCCTATAATGTTTCCTTCTAGTGTTTATCACATTTTAAAGTTTTATCTTTATCCAACTGATCTCAAATTCTTTTGCAAGCAGATAGGCCTAAAAGTTGGTTGAGAATACAGATAAATACCTATTAACAAAGAAGAAATATATTAATTGGGATTATATCTGAGACCATCAGGGAAGGGAGTGCACTGTCAGAAAAGCTAATATAATGTTTAGAAAAATAAGGAAGTTAATAGTAACTTTTTTTATTTCATCAACATGTTTTCTACTAGAGAGCCACTAAGTCCACTGTTACCAATTTAACTAAGATAGTGTTTTGTACCATATTCTAAATAACCTTCCAGATCATGATGAAATTTGGCCTAAGGCTTTCTTCTACCACAAAAAAACCCTTAGCTGACAATTTTTTGAACAATTACATTTTGGCTGTCAAAACAAAAACTGTTACAGTACCAAAAATAGTAAAAATGAAATCTGATTCTTCAGATAGGTTGAGTTGAAACTTACACCATCAACTTAACCAATTTTAAAGTAAATTTAAACCCTATGCCTTAAAAAGCTGCAAAAACCAAGGAAATTCATTTTTAGCTACCTCTACATGCAGCTATGCAGTTTTAAAACTTAGCAGGCACCAAGTTTGAAAACAAGGAACATGCATGAAAAATGAGCAAAAAAATACATCATCATAGAGCTCTAGAAAGTATAGCTTCCTGATTGCTATAGCAACAGACAAACACTGCCATTAATAGGCAGTAAAAAAAAAAAAAAAATTTAATGATTAAAATTGTGTAAGAACATAACCCTGACATATTGTAACCAAATGGAAATAGAAAAAAAATGTAGGCTAGCACAGCTCTTTTTGGTGCTGATGCAATATTACTCCTCCTAAGAAGGAAACACTATAAAATTCTGAAAATAATTTTAAGAAATTCTTAAATATTTATATCACACCTAAAAGTGTTCCCCCCCTCCTTCCCCCTAATGTGTAAATATATAGCCATATTATATGGTTTCCAAGCATTTCTCCACATGTCATTCTTTTCTTTGAATACATTTAACAGCAAAGAAGCAACATTGATCAAATCAAGAAATGGAAAAGTGCATGGAGAATATAAAATTTGGTGTTTTGGTAATTGTATGCAGGATTGCCCCTCAAGGTAAAAATCAATTAATTTTTTTTCAAAAATCCTCAGAGAAACATCAAAAGACAACTCAGCAGGGAAATGCTTAGTATAATGAACACATCCATATCTATCATACAAAGCAACAGGGCAGTGGTAATTATGTCTAGCAGCTGATTGGAAATAATTATTTATCAAGAAGTAACACTTTTCCCCTCATTGTCTAAGCCATCCTTAGTCCTCTGGAAAGTCACCACTTCACATTAATCCATTTGAGAGTTTTAAGGCCCTCTAGAGCTGTAGTGCTCTTGAGTTGATGACTCCCAGGCAAACCTCTACTGCCTCTTCTCCTACTCCTTGTCAAGTATGGTATCTGAAAGACTGGATGAAGGAAGCGCTAACAGTTGAGTCCTTCAGTTCATTCCAATGAGTTATGACTCCTGAAGTCATGCATCAGGTAATTCAAAATGCAACGATAATCTAGTAAACATGCACAATTGAAACTACACTGAAGTTCTCAATTGCCACTTTCAGATCTTTTGACTGGCAATTAACTATGGATACTTAAAATTCAGGCAAGAAATAGATCTTTATTATTAAGTCAAAGTGGCATTACAAAACAATAAAAGGTACAACAACAAAAAACTAAATCAAATGATCATTTTTTCCTAAGGCATAGGAAGCCTTCTTGTTAAAGGGGAGATAAATTTTTCCCAAACAAATGCTGTTTGTTGTCCAGGTGATAAAGAAAAGTAAGCTTTGCAAGAAATGCAGAAGTGGATTGTTCATCTTTATGAAATTCTAAAAAAAAATCTGTCAACAAAAAGCTTTTCTCAAGTTTTTTTCTTTGCTTTGAGCAATTTCCTCAACTTTATTTTGAAACTTGCTGGGAAGTGTCAAGAAATGCAACCTATGCAGGGACAACAACTCTAATGCTGAGGATGGGTATAAGATGCTTTGGCTTGTTACATTTGAGGAATGTTCTGGCCTTCACAGTCCCTTGACCTTTGCTGGGCT
Organism: Artemia sp. Qi Xiang Cuo; assembly: GCF_049724085.1. Lineage (NCBI taxonomy): Eukaryota > Metazoa > Arthropoda > Branchiopoda > Anostraca > Artemiidae > Artemia > Artemia sp. Qi Xiang Cuo. The sequence continues at coordinate 22,261,294 of NC_142807.1, read as the reverse complement.
AACCACCTAACTAGGCATCTTTTACTTGGGTATAATTCATCAAAATAAGCTTGGATTTTAACTGGACTTCTGTAGAAAATGTTTGGCCCAAATTTATGGCACCTCACTGCAATATGCAAGGCCTCAAAACAAATTTTTAGTTCCCAGTGTAGTAGTTTCTATATTTGCTTAATTCTATCAAACTATCTTGGCTGTGATAATTAACAGTGCAACATATGCCATTTTTGTAACTTTTCAGGAGAGCCAAAAAACAGAAAAAAGTTTGTCAGCTGTATGCCATTTTTGCAACTTTTCAGGAGAGCCAGAAAAGGAAAAGTTTGTTAGCTGTGGTTGCTCTGAAGGGTGAGGCTAATGGGGATGAAGGGAACATATTCTAAACCAACTTTTAATGGTCTTTTCAGTGGTATAAACTAAATTCAAGCATTTTTAGCCATTCCACTTTATGGCATATGTATCCTTTTTCTTAAAAAAAGGAGACAAATGCCAGGTCCCCATGTTATAGCTCCATAAGATAATCCTCTTCTGCCATTCTGAATTGCAACAAGACCTGATAAATAGAGACATATGCTACTTAGAGGCTCATGTCTTTTTTTATCTTCGTAAAATGCGAAACCTGGCAATTCTGGATGCACTCACCGATTATTCGGGCTGCGTCTATACATGACTCATGAATAAATTGTTTTAGACCGAAATGAAATATTTCACACTTTTAATTATCACAACTGATTCTATTGACTTATCTCACACGGACCAATCTCAACCTGAAGATACACAGCAGTAGTGTTGCCATACAGGGGTATATACTCCTCATGTGAGACTATGCATGTATTTATGGCAAAAAACTGGAAGAGGTGACTTCATTTATATCCAGATCTGTCTACCATATTCTTGTCTGAATCTCCTAAGCTCAGCAGGCAAAAAAGCTCTGTGGTTAGAGTGAATCTTCTTAACAAGTCCGTGATAATTATGACAACATATTACCCTTCAAGAAGCCAGTAAACTAATGTGAAATATTGCGGGAATAGCCCATAGTTGGCTATATTTCTTCTTCTTCTTCTAATTCACAGCAGGCAGGCTATTCAGTTGATACTATTTAGCCCTCTTCTTTTTGCTTCACTCTGCGGGCTACAGAGCTACTGTCTTGGTTGTCTCTTATTTATTAGATATTTTGAGATATCTTTCAGTAGATCTTTTGACTCAAGGAGTTCAAATATAAGATGATATATATTGATTTCTGTGCTCTGTGTGCAGGTATAGTTGGCTAGGCTCTTAGCTGATAGTGAGATTTTGTGGTGTTTGAAGCATTTTAACAGTTTACAAAGCAAGGTATGTTGTGCAGACGTCAGCATATTACATGCAAATAGGCAATGGTCAATTATTTCATTATTCATATTACAATGCCTGCAAAGAGGGGACAGGGGAATTGAACCACTTGAATTAGAAAACTTATAAGAGAATGCAAGGAAATTTAGTCCATTTGTTCCAGAACGAATTCTATGATAAATTTTAGAAAGATACTTATTGGGAAAGGGGGAAAGGATAGGATTAATCTTATTAAAATTAATATCTGATAGCCTCAATCGGTAATTATCTCTAATTGGGATTGGTCTCCCACTTGGCTGGTCAATATTTATAGCAATTTTTGCTATTTCATCAACCTGATGATTACCACTTATGCCAGAGTGGCTAGGAATGTACTGAATATAAGTTTTTATGCCACTTGAAGCAAGATTATCAATAATACTGAGACAATGATAAGTGTCAATGTCCAACTTATATTGAGGAGCTGAGGCCAGCAACTCAAGGCTTGATAGAGAGTCGGAATATATGATAACATTATTTGAATTTGCAATCAAAGGTTGGTTTTCCTTAAGGTGTTATAATGCCATGATTATGGCATTTAACTCAGCAGACATTATAGATAAATTATTATATAATATCTCTCCCATTGCAATTTTCAGGTGAGGAAGGAAAACACCACTTGCAACCTTCTCATTCATTTTTGACCCATCAACAAAAATTTGGAAGTGATTTTCATAAGTAATTGTATTAAGTTCTGCAAATTTTTTCCGGACAAAAGAAATGGGGGATAAATCTTTATTCCTCTTTGAGAATTCATTATTTATTATGGGACTTGACCAATTCCATGGGGGGGATCAGGGGAAAATGGGTGCAATAGACTTTGCTGGTATGGGGAACTTCTTCTGAATATTGGCATACTCATCTGCAATGCTTCTATACATTGCTGGAATTCTTAACCAATTATGTAATGTGTGTGAGCTATTTGATTCTATTTTTGTAAGATGTTTTGTCAAGAGTAACCTACGTCTCTCCCTTATTGTTGTTAATCCACTCTCCATAAGCAGAAACTTGGTGCTTGTGGGTTTCCTAAGACCAAATATGAGACGTATTATATCATTTTGTGTTGTTTCAATTTTTTGCACCTGGGTCTTTGCACATGCACCATAGACGATGAGCCCATAGTCAATATGGGGTCTTATATGTGATTTATAAAACTGGAGTAAGGTTTTTTCCTTACAGCCCCAAAGTGTGGAAAGAAGTCTTTTTAGTATATTTGTTTTTCTATAGCATTGGTAGGAGGAGGGACGAACATTTCCATATATTGGGGAACCTAGAAGATGCCCAAGCGTGATTATAACAATTTAGCAGTTCTTGTTTGTATGAAGGTGTGAGATTCTTTATCCATGTAGGGTGTATATTGTCATAGCTGCCACTAGTTTTGGTCTTAATATGATGTATTGCATTATTCAATTCCTAGATTGAAAATGGATTAGTTATGTAATCGGATCCTGGGCTTGGTTGGTAACTTGGGTTCATAGGAATTGTGGATAGTTTGCTTTGACTATTTGATGTTAGCTTATTAACAAAAAGTGTTGCAAATAGGTTAGCTTTTTCCTTATCATTGTCATAATGGGTATTATTATGTGTAAGCTCATACAGGAGTGGGTTGGGGGAAGTCTTTTTCCGACAGATGTGGCTTATGACTTTATGTATAATTGGCTCATGTGTTTCTCTGGAGAGATTATTTGCATAATTATTCCAGTATTTATATTTAGCATCTATTATAGTCCTTTTTAGATTAGATTCTGCTTGTAATTTTTTAAATGTGTAGTAGGTGATGGTTTTTTTATGATCACTGTCCTAGCTGCCTTTTTATTCTCCATGTTTTTAGGCACTCATTCGTCCTCCATGTTTTAGGAATTTGTTTAGGGAATGTTTTCTTAGGTGTTGTCCTGGGGATAGCATGATTTAGCTGTATTTATTAGTAAAGATGTCAAGGCTTCAGCATGTGTGTCAATTGTTGTGTTAGAGATGCATGAACTTTGGGTGAAACTTGTAATTTCATCATTTAGCTTATTTTGGAACATAGACCAAATTGCTTTAGTGTTGATATATTTGTAGGTATGAGATAAAGTTTCAGCAGGTTCATTTAGGGAGCAAACTATAGCAAAGTGGTCAGTACATAGACTATCAATTTTATTTATGTAAATTCTATTCAAAATATTTAATGACACAATTTGTAGGCCAAATGTGGAGAATCTGCCACTTTTGGGGTTGAAATATGTATTCAGGTTTGGAAGGGTAGCAACAGCTAATTCATTATTATTTGAAGTCATATGCTCAATGAATTTACCAGCTTTATTTGCTGGTTTATTCCCCCACAAAAGGCTGTGGGCATTGAGATCTCCACAAATAATGATATTTTTTAACATATTAGAATTATTTATATAATTAAAGAAATCCTTGGCATCTGTAGTTTGGCCATTAGGGTTATAAAAGCTTATTATGTAGGTTTTTAAATTATTCAGCCAAACACTGATACCATTTACATCAACATCATTTGCAAAATCTGGAAAATTGATGCCATAAAATTTTATATTATTTTTAACTAATAAAGCTACCCCGCCTCCTTTTCTCTCTGAAGATCTATCCTTTCTGAGGATAGTATATCCCAGAGACTTAATTTGTTGATTTTGGGTTAAATGAGTTTCCTGGAGGCAAGCAATATTAATGGAATTATTATTCATAAAAGATATTAGTTCATTTATCTCACATTCCATTGGAGTATTGATATATGTAAGAATAATCTTCATATGACTGTGTATCAATGTTCAGCTTTGTTAAAAGTAAAGCAAGATCTTTTTTTGCTTGAATGAGCATATCATCTGGGATGTAGATTTTTGCCAATTCTGCAATGATTTTTGTCTTCTGTAGTTGATGTATGTTCATGGCCTGAACTGCATTACAGTTAAGAATGAATAAGCATAGGTTTGGGGATTGCGTTTTTGGTTGTGCATCCTTTGTTTTAGTTAAGGGTTTAATTTGTGGTACTATGTCTGGTGTGGTTCTTCTTGGGAGGGGGGGGGGGCAGGCAGACTTCAAAAAATTGGCCACAGGTGCTTGTTGACTTGGTGATTCCTTATGATAGGGATGTTAGCGAGGGGGCTTAGAAGAGGGGGTTTTATATGGGGTGCTTGTTGCATTGGGGCGTTTGACTTGGGGGTTTTGGTTGGCTTCATCACAGGCTTTATTTGGTATTGTTGGGCAGCATTTGCTTCCATTGCTGCAAAGGGGTATGGGATGGCCTTTTCTGTTGATATTTGGAGTATTAGAGCTCTTTTCTTGTATGCAGGGCATAATGATTTATTTGTAGCTTTATGAGGGCCTTTGCAATTGATGCATGTAGGCTGAGTGTTGTTGCAAGTTGTCAGCTCTTTATGATGCAAGACTTTGCAATTACTAAACTCTCTGAGAATTTCATTACATTTGTTTGTCGTGTTTCCCAGTTTCTGACACTTCTGACACTGGATAGGCTTAGGTTTGTATTCCTTGTGTGGTTTGATTTGCCCAAATAGGAATAGTTTCTCTGGGATATTTCTTTTTTCCATCAGTTTCAATAAGAAGGATCTACTAGTTTTTAGGCCATTAGAGTTAGGTTTGCCAAGTTGGGTAACATCCTCAACTGGGATTGTGTTTCCAGCTCTATCTGAGAGGCCTTCAGTTAACTCCTGAGTGGATATCTCTGGGGGAACATTATAAACTACCATTTTAGTTGGTGATTGTTTTGGGTTCCAATTAGATGCAATAATTGGGGTATTCGGAAGGGATTTTAGGTTTATTATTGTATCTGCTGATTTCTGATCTTCTATAGCTATTAGCAGAGATTCATTATGGTTAATATTAATAGAGAACATTGATTTTATCAATTTAAAAATTGCAATTCTTATCGCTGAGATCATTTTAATTTCAAAGGGGGTGGTAGGATTACTTTTAATGTAAATTCCGAAGTTTTTGGAGGATGGATTTTGGGCAGGGAGAGGGGACATGCTTTTGATTTGGGAGATTTTTTTCCTTTTTTAGAGCTTCTAGAGAGGACCTCTTGAAACCCATTATCATCATTTATGGTTACATTAGCCCCTACACTTATCATTGTCCTATTCTCCGAATTGGAGCTATCATTTGAACTTAGAGATAGTGTGCTTGACCAGCCAAGATGGGTATCTTTCACTATGGCACTTTCACCGGAATTTGATTTGGGATCTGGTGGGACTTTTTTTTTGGAGGACTTAAAAACATTGCCTATTGGAAAAAGCTTAAAAAAAAAAAAAAAAAAAAAAAAAACTAAAACAAGAAGGGAAAATATAATTATATAAAACCGTCTTCACAAAAATATGGGGAGGAGAAACACCACAGTATAGCCCTGAGGATGAGTTGAGCAGGATTGGTTTGGTACAACTGCTGATTAGAAGCGATAATAATTCACAAGAAAATATATTTTAATTTTCATATAAGGTTGCTGTTGCTATATTGCTTGACTAAAAAGAGAATATGCTTCTTCTTCTGATTTTCAGAATGAGACAGTGGTCTCTATATATAGTTGGGGCTGTTTAGAGGGAATCACTATAAAATTCTAAACATAACTTAAAAAAGTCCTAAAATACTTATTTATATCATTTCTATAAGCACTGTACTTTACTTTCATGTTGAGAAAATCAAGAAACAGAAAATGCAAGGGAAATATATAGCCTAACTTGGGTTTTATGTGGTAAATTTGCAGGTGGCACTATATTTTAGCTAGGATGAAAGTGAAAACATCATTTGATGCCTTTTTTATGCTCTTTCATAATTCAATAATTGTTTCTGTTGCAAATTGCATCTTGAGCCCTTACAGGGGCCCCAAAGATATTTCATTTTTGTAACCACACAAATCAGTTATCAACACTAGTTAAGTTATTGAAAAGTTGTTAAAAACATATCACTAGTTTATAAATAAGTTTTTTAAGAGTAATATATTCCATAATATGTATTTATAACAATTCAAACCTCATCTATTGGGCAACTCAAATATACACCTTTTTCCTAAAAAAGGCATCAAATGATGTTTTCACTTTCATCCTAGTTAAATTATAGTGCCACCTGCAAATTTACTGCTTTATATTTTACACACTGGGATGATGGGGAAGGGTGTAGCCTAGGTAAAGTAAAGCGATTTTTGGGAATGATGATTAAGCATTTTAGGCTATTTTAAAGTTGTTTTCAGAATTTATAGTGTTTTCTTCTCAACATCATCAACTTTACACTGATACCAAGATAGGTAAAAATAGGCCTATATGATTGCTTACACATTCTGAAGGTGCTTCCACTATACTTTACCCCCCCCCCCCAAATCTCTTTAATGTGTCAATCTAGGCTATAGCCCAAATTAGGTAAAATTCTACCTTAGCTACTTTTGGATATCTTGGAAAGGAATTAGGTTTGGAAAATGAAACTTTCAGGGATGGGTCTACATGCTAAAGTATGTCCCAGGAAGGTATTTTGAAGTACCCACCTCCACTCCTTCTCTCTCTAGAGGGTCCTGACCTTAGATGACATTTAAGAATCTGTGTGTTATAAAAGTAAAACCTCGCAAAATAGATCTTCTGCTTAAATGAAGTACAACAAAATTGTTTTAGCTTCACAACTTTGTTCAATCCCAATTTATAAGGTTTTAAAGATATGCAAAAACATTTTCCAAGTTTTGAAAAAAAAACCAAAAAACATTGATATGGCTTAAAATTCTACTCAAATAACAGGAATTGCATTTTCAGAACTAAAGCCAGAGAAAAAGAAATTGATAACTGAAAAAATAAGATAAAATGTTGTTTTGTCAAACTTTCAATAGGTTGAAACCCATCATGTAGGCAAATTTCAGGACCCTCTAGAGATAGATAGATAAATTCTATTTCATACAAATATAAACAACACAAATAATTAAATAGAGCCAATTGGGAGCTACGCTCGAAAGGAAGGCTAACAATTATTACAATGAGTTCAAGTACTCCAAAAATAAAGATAAAGAAGATAAACCAAAAAACATCATAACATATAGAAGGAGAAGGACAAAGGAGGCTATCCCAGCATGGCAAAATCTAAAAATAATTCTAAGAAACAAATTATCAAGAAGAATCATCCCATCATCAAAGGTTAATAATATATTCTACTAATTTACTGTTTAAAAGTGATTGGCTATCAAGATTTTTAAATTTACTATTTAATTTTAGCCTATTTGCTATAGCAGGGATTTGGCACCTTATTGAAAATTTATCTATTTCACAATTGATCAAAGGGATTCTATACACTTCAAAACGAGCCAACGAAGAAGTGAGTGAGCTAATAGGGGTAACAAGAATTTGTGATTCATAAAAATAACTCACCGGAGACCAATTATCATAATGCCAGAGTGATAATTGCAATCCCTAAGTTGATGAAGGTTTAATATATGAAGAAATAAAAATAGAAAGATTTTGAAGTTGTGCAGGACAATGAAAAAAAGTACCAAGGATTCTTACAGTTTTGTTTTGCAATGTCTGGAGGTGTTTAAAATGATTAGGAAATGTATTTAGGTAAATAATGGAACAATATCTTAGGTATGATTCTATTAAAGAATGATAAAGAATTTTAATAATTGAAAAAGGAAAAAACATACTTTAATTGATGTAAACATCCTAAATTTTGGGCTAATTTTATATGAAGATGGTCAGAATGACTACAGAAACATAAAAGCTCATCAAGAATAATCCCCTAATATCTATATGTCTTAACCCGTCTAATTCTTCACCCAGAAACAACTAACTCATCAATCCCTGCTTTAGCAACTCCTTGCTTAGATCTCCCAAAAACCATAAATTCTGTCTTAGACAAATTGAGAACTAGACAATTACAAGAAAACCACTCAATAACTGAATTCATTTCAGATGCCATATTCTCAATCAATAATGAAGGGGTTTTAGCTTCAACAGATACCACTGTATCATCTGCAAAAATAAGTGCTAGGCTATCCTTATAGGATAGACAATTAGGGAGATCATTAATATATATAAAAAATAGTAACAGTCCAAGTATAGACCCCTGGGGCACTCCAATATCATCCAGGGAGTTAGGCTGAGACAGATGGCCTTGTAGGTCTACTTGGAATCTGCAATTACATAGTTATGACTTTATTAAATCCAATACCTTTCTACAAATTCCAGAGTTATTCAATTTTTCAAACAAATTGGAATGATTTAGAGTATCAAATACCTTTCTTATATCATAGAAAATGCATGATACATAATTACCATTATTCAGTGAATCATTAGTTTTAAGCAAAAGGGCTGCAACTGCTTGTTCAGTAGAACAACCCAGTCTAAACCCAAACTGGCTTTTGGTTAAAAGATTTTTTTATCTAAATAAGACAAAGATTCTTTTGTGAAATAACTTTTGCAGAATCTTTGACAAAGGAGGAAGTATTGCAATAGGTTGGTAATTATCAACATTAGTTTTATCACCTCTTTTATACCGTGGGATAACTCGGGCAATTTTCCATTTAGTAGGGAATACCCCAGAAGATAAACACAAATTAAAAATATAAACAAGAGGTGTATGAATTACAGATGCAAGGTGTTTCAAAAGATTAGTTGAAAGTTTCATCCAAACTTAATGAATTACCTGTATTTAAATCTATTAATTTTTTTTTGGAATTCATCAAGACTAACTGGGGTCAAAAACATACTTGTATCCTCTGATTGATGAAGGTATTCTTTATATGAATGAGCTGAAGTTGAGCCAAGACCACGAGCAACATCAGAACCAATACTAGCAAAATGAGCACTGAAAGATTCTGCAATAGCTCAATTTCCCTTTGATTCAAGACCATTTTTATCTATTAGTAATTCTGGGTAAAAATTATTCCAATTGTTTCCACCCTTTTGTTTAATTAGATCCATGTTTTTTTTGGGTGAACCTGCATTCCTAAAGAATTTTCAAAATACATTTTCTCACTTGTTCTAAGAGTTTTCACCAACAGATTTTTAAATTGTATAATATTATCATGTGATGGATATTTCATTCTTATCTTATATAGATGATTTTTTTTCATTAACTGATCTCAGGAGTGACTCACTAATCTATGGTTTTCATGGAAAAATATTTTACAATGTATTTTTTCATAAGGACAATGATGGTCAAATTGTTCATTTAATACTCTATAAAAATATCCAATGATCTATTAGGATCTCTCTCTTCTAAAACTTCACTCCAATCTACATCACTAAGGGCTACTTTTAAATTATGTATATTTTTAAGTGACAGGTTTCTCTTTCTTGTAATTATCTCCCTAATCAAAGTCTTTTGAATGTTATAATCCAACATAATCATACAATGATCTGCTGATTCATCCATAATCACAGACGTAGCCTCACATGTATAAGGCAAGAGAATATTGTCAATAAGCAAAGTAGATGAGTTGACTACACATGACAGGACAAAACAAACCAGATATAAATTACAAGAAAGTGAACATTCTAAAACTGTAATGCATAATTATCAATCCCATGATGGTCTGAAGGTAAACATCTCATTAGGTCTATGTTAAAGTTGCCAAGGATCATGAATGGAATACACAGACTTGAAAGGTAAACTATTATATTTTCCAATAATAATAATAATATTTTATTTTTGACCCACTATACAGAAAATGAAGTGGAGTAACACAAGAAAAGAGAGAGAGAAAAAAACAAACAAAAAAAACACAAAGATACATTTAACAACAACACAATAAATAAATAAATAAATATTACACTCAATGCGCTGTGGCTACCTGGATAAGTGGGTGGTTAACACCCAAAGTAGCATAAATGTTCTCTTGAAGACGGCTACTTTGTCTGACAAAACAATTTACAATATCCGGAGTGCCAAAAATCCGCATCATCTTTCTATTACTGTATCTGCGAGGTACATACAATAAAAACTTGCAATATCTAAAATACATAATTCTAATATCGCTAATATCCCCTGGCCGAAACAGGATCTACTTACGAAATTTACCTTACTAGAAGAGGGGGAAAGTATATCACTACTATTAAGGGTTTTGCATTATTAGGCAAAAAACATTCAACTACAAAAAATTCAAAATTCATTTCAATATTAAACTGTAAAAAATCATCTCTCATTTGTGCAGGAATATAATTTTTAATTAAAACAGCTAAGCCATCCTGTTTTTGCTGGGTTCTATTTCTATGAAAAAATTGGTATTCTTTTACATCAATTTTAATTGCAGAAATTTCATCTAAGAAAGTCTTGCAAAGGCCTAAAATATCAGTGTCCAAATCAAATAAAAACTTCTCAATCACACCTGTCTGCTCACCCATCCCTGACAGTTCCAAAACGATATACTCCTAGATTAAGAATTTTTTTGAGTTATTTCATTAAAAAATACATGTTTATTTGGTGGAATATAAAAAGAATGTTATATATTATTAATCTCATGAGCTAAATGATCTTAAAAAACCGAACCAATTAAGACTGACTTCTTTCTAATCCCTGTAGCCCTGATAACGGGATTTCATTCAAATCACAATCCATTATGATAATTTAGTGCCATGCAAAAAGATAGCCTCCCAGTCTCCCCCTACCAGAAACGAAAAACATTGCAAATCACACTGAATGGGCTTGTTCTCATGGACAACAACATAACACTCTGCTGTTAGCCATAATATAATAAATAACACCTAGATATTGATAAAAAGAGGAATTTTTTTCCCCTTCTCAGTATATGAAGGTTAGATAGTTACACTTGAAAAATCAAACAAAATAAGAAAAACAAAACAAAAGTTACTTCCCAACCAAACCACAGAATCTATATTCACAATAGTCAACCAGTCACAATTTGAACCAATCTAATTTCTTTTTGATGGCAAATTCATCAATGTAGCACAGCACAGGGGGAACTACTGGTGGGATCCAGGCTAGTGAACCTTTCTGTTTGATCTCATTTTTCTTCTTTATAAGAGATGATCTAATTTTCCGGACTCACTTGCTGACATTATCTTTTAAGTAAACCTTTGAGACATTATGGCAATGCTCAATCTTTATTTCTTTTTCTGAATTCATGGTTTCTAATTTTTTTATTTGCTTGCAAAACCATGCGTTTGTTATTTGTATTTTCAAGTATGAACTTGGTAAATTTATTATTTTGCTCCATGATTTAAAAATCACATCGAACACATAATTTCAGCAATAGTTCATTGATTTTATCATGACTACCATCTTTTGACAAACACTTTAAATGCCATGCAATAATGTTATTTCGCTATTCAGCATTTTCTAGTATTAGTATTTTGTTTGAAAGTGGCTGAGTAAGGGTCCTGGAAGATACACTTCTTATTTCAGGTCTAATTTCAGTTATTTCATTCCTTAGACCCTGCACATCATTTTGAATAATTTTAACAGTTGATAAAATCTGTTTTGCCCTAGCTGCAAGGTTTTGTATTGTTTCATACATGAATATATAATCAGTAGAGAGGTGAGATGATTCCAATTCAATCTGCCTTTTCTTTCCTTTTCCCATCACACAAATTAGTAAGCACTGCCTAAGAAGATAGTCAAAAATAAATTAATTGCATTACATAGGTGTATTGTTCACTTGTAATTATTTAACTGGCTTGGGCAATAAGATGTTATCCAACTGAGAGCATTGAAGGAGTGGAGATAGGTACTTCAAAATACCTTCCCAGGACATACTTTAGTCTGTAGACCTATTCATGAAAGTTGCATTTTCCTAACCTAACCCCTTTCCAAGATAGCCAAAAGTATCTAAACTAGAATTCTACCCCAAAATTAAATGGGACTCCACCCTTTGACTAATGGAAAAAATTAGAAATAATGAAAAATAAATCGTTTTCTGGGGCAATGTTTGTTTCCAGCTAGTTGGCAAAATTAAGTTTTGCTGGGGAGAAGTTATTAGTCAACTAGTTGGAAAATGAAAGTTTTACTGGGGCAATATTTATTGTTGGTCAATATAATACTAAATCATATTATTGAGTTTCAAATAAAGTGAATGCACCATTTGATGCCTTTTTTTATGCTGATTACAAATATAATAAGCATTTCTATCGGAAATGAATTTCAGCCCCCCCCCCTATATAGCCTATACCTAACCTAACCCTGAATTGGCATATATAGGGGGGGGCTGAAATTCATTTCCAATAAAAATACTTATTATATTTGTAATCAGCATAAAAAAGGCATCGAATGGTGTATTCACTTTAGTCCTAACTCAATAATATGATTTGGTATATATTGACCTTATTGTCAACTAGTTAGCAAATTTAGATTTTTCCTATACAGATGGGCCAAATTTTCTAACTAGATGACTAAAATGTTTGTAATTATAAGGAGATTGGATAATACCATTCTATATAAGCTTATAAACTAATTTTTTCTAATAGTCAAAGAGTGGATATCCAAATTAAATAGGTTTAGCATATCACCCATGTGTTTTTCCACTTCTTGATTTTGACACTGTTGATTCTATTCATAGGTGGGCCTATGTGGTTGAAACAAGAGCAACAACATAGCACAATGTACAAATAATATAGGTTATATATTTTCAAATTAGGGGGAAGGGTTAAAGTAGTTCATAGCCTATTGGAATCTAATGGTGTAGCCTATTTTTTCCTAGCTGATTGTTTTCCTTGCCCTAAGCCTAGGCAACTGTAAATTTACACTGAAATAATGCAGTGAAAGAGTCTGGAGATTGCCACAGCTATCATCAGGCCTGCTAATTACAAATAAATCTACTCATAATAAAATTTCATTCCTCTTAGATAACTAAAGTATTTAATTTTTCCCTTACCAATTATATCATTTGCCTATTTTCTTCTTTTTCCATAGTTCGCGGAAGTGAAATTCAATGTCAATGATATAATTTTTCTTAAGATTCCAAGCTGCTGAAATCACCCGAGTTTCTGAAAATAATCCTACAATTCCACCGTAGACCTTTCTTACATTAATTAAAGCGGCGTTCACAAGCGTGTCTAGCTAGAATCCCATGTCTAGACACGTGTCTAGCCAGAATTCAATGCCTAGCCAACGACCGTTCACAAATAAAATTCGGCACTTAGCTAGACATGCTAGACAAGGCGCTTGGCTAGACATTGAGTTCTAGACTCTAGAACTCAATGTCTAGGATTTTCAACTACAGCCAATCAGAATGTGTCAAGTTCTTACTATTTTCATCATTTTTGTTTACATTTGTAAACTGAAGTCTAATTTTTGTTTTCTCATTAATGTTTTTTTTTTCATTTTAGGCAAATATGCAACACCAGACATAATAGTGAAGCACACTAAGGCAACTGTTTTGCTTGTCTCATCCATTAGCTTGCGATAGTAAAAATAGGGATTACAATTTTGAAAGTTTTGCCCGCATAAGCTCTGTTGATTGGCTAGAAATGACAATTTGAAACTAAATTTGTAGTTTTAGCTAAGCACCGAATTTTACTTGTGAACGGTCGTTGCCTAGACATTGGATTCTGGCTAGACACGTGTCTAGACATGGGATTCTAGCTAGACACCCTTGTGAACGCCGCTTTAAAGAATAAATGAAACCCAAAACGAACAGAAATTAAATAAATAATCATAGGAAAAAAACATACAACAAGTAAAAATATAAATGAATAAATAGATCTTAAAGCGAGTAATCCTTAGATTGAATATGAAAATCAAGCTTAAAACGAAAAAAAATATTTTGCTTTTGAAGTATAAACGAAAGTCAAAACAAACAAAAAATGAATAAACAATCATTGCAAACAAACATAGAATAGATATTAATGTAAATGAATAAATAAATCTTAAAACGAGTGAAACTTAACTTGAATATGCAAGTCAAGCTTGAAACGAACAAAAATCACTACAAACAAGAGTTTGGGTATCACCTCCTTCTCTTACTGTAAAACTCTAAAACCTACTGCGTCATTGGCTCTTTACTGAAAACCAACTTTATTACAAATATTTTCTTTCGTACTTAATATTGAAAATAAACATTAAAATTATAGTAAAATTTTAAAGTGATCAGCTCTCAGCAATTAATATCATTATACATAAAATATTCAGTTTAATTTATTAGTTCTCTCTTAAGTTGTTCAAGACGAATATAGTTTCATTATAAACAAGAGTTTGGATACTGCCCCCTTCCTAAACTGTAAATAAAAACCAAAAGCCTACTGCGTCATTGGCGCTTCACTGAAAACGAATTATATTACAAATATTATCCTTTCAAGTTCTTACAGCGTTGAAAATAAAAATAAAATTAGAGTGAAATAAATTCTTGAACTGATGCTTCTTTTAACAACTAATATCATTATATATCAAATATTCAATTCTATGTTATTTATACTTTCCAAGACTGTTCAAGACGTATATAGTTTTCAGTAAAGTGTCAATGGCACAGAAGGTTTTAGACTTTTGCAGGGAAAGAAGGAGGCGATACCCAAACTCTTGTTTGTAGTGATTTTTGTTCGTTTCAAGCTTGATTTGCATATTAGTTTAAGACTTGAGCGTTTTAAAATTTATTTATTCATTTACATCATTGTCTGTTTTATGTTTGTTTGAAATGATTGTTTATTGGATTTCTTTTCGTTTTAAGTTTCATTTATACTTCAATAGCAAAATAATTTTTTTCGGTTTAAGCTTGATTTTCATGTTTAATCTAAGCATTACTCGCTTTAAGATCTGTTTATTTATTTATATTATTACTTGTTGTATGTTTTTTGCTATGATTGTTCATTTAATTTCTGTACATTTGGTACATTATGGTATTTGTATCTGCTGAGCTTAAGTTTATAATGACCTTTAGTTTTCTTTGAAAATCTTATTTTTTGGAAAGTTTTTTTAAAATTAATTTTTGTTCATTTTTGATTGCATAAAGTTTCAAGTTTTTAAAAATTCCTTAATTCAAAATAAACAAAAAATAAAAAAAATCAAATCTTCATCAAAGTATCAAAAGTGGTATCAAAGTAACAATATTAAAGTGAAAAAAGTTTGCCCCCTTTGAAATGAGCCCCCTTTGAAGTTTATATGACGACCCCTTCTTCTATATGAAGTGCGTCTGAGAAAAAATAAAGGGAGTGGGGGGGGGGGAGGATAGCTGCCCTCCGATCACTTTTTACTCTTAAAAAGGGAATTACAACTTTCAATTTCCAGTCAAATGAGCCCTCTTTGAAGTTTATACGAGCATCCCTTCCATAACAACCATATATGCTCCCAGAGCATAACTTACAATGCATACCCTTGGGCCCTGGGGGCTGTGTCGACACCGGAGTTTTTGTTATCTGAACTTTGAACTATTTTTAACGAAATGTCTATCTCAAAATTTTTATATGATGCATTTAGGGCGTGGAAGGAGGGGGGGGGGCTAGTTGCCCTCCAATCTCTTTTGACTCTTAAAAAGTGAACAAGAAATTTCAATTTCCAATCAAATGAACCCTCTCCGAAGTTAATACAAGCATCCCTTCCATAAAAATAATATATGCCCCCAGAATATTACTTACAACGCCTGCCTCCGGGCCATGGGGGGGTGCATCAACAGAGAAGTTTTTTCTTATCTGACCTTTGAATTATTTTTAATGAAATGGCTATTTTTAAAATTTTATCGGATAGGCTTGGGGAAAAAGGGTGTGTGGGGAGGGGCGGGGCTAGTTGCCCTCTGATCTCTTTTGACTCTTAAAAGTGAGCTAGAAATTTCAATTTCCAATCAAATGAGCCCTCTCTGAATTTTATGCGAGCATCCCTTTCATAAGAACCATATACGGCCCCAGGACAACACTTACAACGCCTACCCCCTGGGCCCTGGGGGATTCTGTAGACACCGGAGTTTTTGTTATCTAATTTTTGGACAGTTTTCAAAAAACTGGCTATCTCAAAATTTGTATCGGATGGTTTTGGGGAAAAAAGGGTATGGGGAGGGGGTGCTAGTTTCCTCTTAGATCTTTTTAATCTTAAAAAGTGAACTAGAACTTTCAATTTCCAATCAAATGAGCCCTCTATGAAGTTTATACGAGCATCCCTGTCAGAAGAACCATACTGCCCATAGGGAATAACTTAGAACGCCTTCTCCCGGGCCCTGGGGGGTTTTATTGACACCGGAGTTTTTCTTATCTGACTTTTGAACTATTTCTTTTTTTAACTCAATGTTTACATAAAAATTTTCATCCAACGGGTTTGGAAAAAGAAGGCGTGGGGGGGGGGGGGGGGCTCGTTGCCCTCGGTTCTCTTTTGACTATTAAAAAGTGAGCTGGAACTTTTAATTTCCAATCAAATGAGCCCTCTCTGAATTTTATACGAGTATCCCTTTCATAAGAAGCATATATGCCCCATGACATAACTTACGACGCCTGCCCCCGGACCCTGGGGGGGGGAGGGGTTGTGTCGACACCTGACTTTTTGTTATTTGACTTTTGAACAATTTTAACTTAGTGTCTATGTCAAAATTTTTATCGGATGCATTCGGGGAAAAATGGGCGCGGGGGGGGGGCTAGTTACCCTCCAATCTCTTTTGACTCTGAAAAAATGAACTAGAACTTTCAATTTCCAATCAAATTAGCCCTCTCTGAAGTTTTTACGAGTATCCCTTCCATAAGAACCATATATTTCCCCAGGGAATAACTTACAACTCCTGCCTTCGGGCCCTGGGGGGCTGTGTCAACCCCGGATTTTTCGTTATATGGTCTTTGAACTATTTTTAAAAAAATGGCTATCTCAAAGTTCTTACCAGATGAGTTTGAGAAAAAAACAGCATGGAGGAGGGGGGCTAGATGGCCTCCAATCTCTTTTGACTCTTAAAAAGTAAACTAGAACTTTCTATTTCTAATCAAATGAGCCCTCTTTGAAGTTTATAGGAGCCTCCCTTCCATAAACACCATATATGCATCCAGGGCATAGCTTACAACGTCAGCCCCCAGGCCCTGGGGGTTATGTCGACACCGGAGTTTTTGTCATATGATCTTTTAACTGTATTTAACAAAATAGCTATGTCGAAATTTTTATTAGATACATTTCAGAAAAAAGGGCGTGGGGGGCTGGTTATTTACCCTCCGATATATTTTGACACTTAAAGAGTGAACTAGTGCTTTCAATTCCCAATCAAATGAGCCCTCTCTGAAGTTTATACGAGCATTCCTTCCATAAGAACCTTATTGGTTCTTATGGAAGCTAAAGAAAGAATTCTTATGGAAGCATTCCTTATTGGAATGATCGTATAAACTTCAGAGAGGGCTCATTTGATTGAAAATTGAAAGTACTAGTTCACTTTTTAAGCGTCAAAAGATATGGGAGGGTAACCAGCCCCCCACGCCCTTTTTTCCCAAAATGCAGCCGATAAAAATTTTGAGATAGCTATTTAGTTAAAAACAACGTCGGGGGCAGGCGTTGTAAGTTATGCCCTGGGGGCAATTATGGTTCTTATGGAAGGGATGCTCGTGTATAATCCTCCAGTTTGTTCAATAGGAAACAAATTCAGAATCACCGTTTCGTTAAATTTTATTTTACATGGATTTAATGGATTTAAGCCCCAGTTTCTCTTTGCCTCACTGTTTAGAACGAAAGCTATAGGGAACTTACAAGATGGGAAATATTTCAAATGAGTTTAATCGGAATTAAAGCTGCTAGCGCCGCAGACAAGGCAATATCACCCAGACGAATAAAAAAAAGAAATAAACTTAATTGCATTTGGTTAAAATTTGGCTTCAAATTTGAGATCCAACTTAGCTCCAATCTAACCTGTTATATTTTCAAAATGGACTTGTTATTTGGTAATTTAATTTATTTTCATAGACTACTAGTTTAAGCTACCCATTGTGCGTTGAAGTGATTATAAAAGAAAGTAAAATTCAAGGAAAATTCTCTCCCCGGAAAGTTACCCCACAGAATATTCTCCTTCACAGAAAACTCCCCGTCTATGAAAAAAAACCGCAAAAGATTCCCCCTTGAAAATTCCCCCTCGAGAAAAATTTACCCCGACTATGCCCTGGGAATCGAGTCCATAAATCGAAAAACACGATAAGCCACATTCACTCCGACAAATCCCCCATCATGGAAGAAAATGGCAGTATTTTTACATTTTAAAAGTATTAGTAAATACCAAATTCAGAGAGTTTGCTTAAAAAGATATTTGATAATTCTGGAATTGTGGTAGATGACAAAATTCACAAATAACTAACCCTTAATTGAATATCCAATAAATCTGAATAATTTGACCCAAAAAAAAACCTGACAATTATCAATATTGAGAGGTCTCTAATTTCAGTCAATACGAAAAGTAATAAGATGATCTTGGGGAGGGGATGAAAAAATTATACCTAAAAGCATTGCAAGAGGCATTCAACAACCTATTAAAGTTTCTTGTTGATTAGATGAACAGTGGAGTAATGCACACGGCACATACAGACAGACATATAGACACACATATTCGACTTTATTTATAGATAAAATAGTTATGGCCAAATTGCTAAATTTAAGCTTATACCAGTTTCTAAAAAATAGACACATATATAGATATACATGGACGTAGGCAGCATATTGTCTGGGGGGGGGAAGATATTGTTGAGGGGGGGCAGTCGATAGTGTGATGGGGTTTTATCAACTGCTTTTTCCAAACCATCTGCTTTTTCAACCATATCTAATGTAAATTTGAAGGTCTAGGGGGGGGGGAAGTTGCCCCCCCCCTTGCCCCCCTCCCTACACCCATGTAGATATACATATTGCACCTTTTTGATAAATGGCTTTCTTATCTTGAATAAAAGGTAAAGAAGAAGTGGAAATAAATAAATGTAATTTTTCTACTTAGATTTCTGTGAACATAATGATTTTGCTTAGTAAGATTAAATGAAGTTGATCATTCTTTTCTTTATTTCGGGCTTCACGGCTTAATCACAAGTGATGGCATGCCGCTAGTCTTGGTAATAACCTTGCTCTTTGTTTTCGAGCTTTTTGTTATATCTTTTCTTGAAAACACCTAGAAAAGAATTTTCTTATCTTCTATACTGGAACGCCATTTCAAATGGCGACAGATGGTCTGGTGAAACTTTTTTTTCAAGCATTCCAAGCAGGGTAAACAGTCTTGACGAGCTATACATTGACGAGTAAAAACTTGATTCCAATAAAAAGACTTAAACACTCTCTTTTCAGTTTTCTATACTCTTTGTTCTAGACTCTATGTTCCATCCTATTGAGTGATAATAAAACAAATGGCTTTCGTTGTTCAAAACTATAAAGTATCAGAAGATATCTGAAACAGACTATTCACTGCATTCATGGATCCATTGGCAGTAATTATAGACATAGAGCCATAGTGATTCATTTTCTATATCAATATATTTTTTTACAAACTTTCGAACGCTTTTGAAACTTACGTCAGTCTTCAAGATGAAGCATTATGTTGCTGTGCTCTAAAATTTGAAAATAATATTGGGCAATCTTAAATTCAGTAAGGTGACTGTTATTCTTTAAAATCACTAAATTCGGTTCAATATTATTCAGTTCTATTAAAATGTAGTTTTAATTGCAATTTTCAAGTATTTTATCTTCTTCTTCCGTTACAAAATATTGGCTTTCCAGTTTGTACTATTTAGCCCTCTTCCTTTTCTTTTATTGTATGAGGTAAGTTGGGCTATTACGGGTTGCTGCTACTTATGTCTGGCAGTAGCTCCTTGGATTCCAAGAATTGAATGATAAAAGTGTATATTTCGAATTCAATGCTCTATGTGAACATTTGGTCAGCCAGGTTTTTAACTGATGGTAGTTTTAACTGATTTCCTCACCCTATTCCCTATTTCCATTTTTATTTCCGAATTATGGCTCAATTTATCAGCAATTTATGGCTCTTCTTGAAAACGATGGTTGAATTGAGAATCAGAGGCAACGCTATAGCGTTGCTTGTAGTAAAGGCCATACGGCTCCAATGTTTTATTATTTACTTATTTTTTTTCCCAGAGGCACATCATATTGAAGGGGTCGTCGCAAAAAGTTCAAAGGGGGCTCATTCGATTGGAAATCGAGAGTTCTAGTGCCCTTTTTATGGGTCAAAAGTGATTGGAAAGCATCGAACACCCCTTCCACGCCCACCATTTTCCAAAGCACATCCAATCAAAATTTTGAGACAGCCATTTTGTTCTACGTAGTTGATTTTCCAGATAGAAATTATGTTTTTGAGGAGGACACTCCCCCACAGCCCTCAGTGCAAAGGGTTGTAAGTTATGCCCTTGGCGCATATAAGCTTTTTATTGAAAGCTTGGTTGTAGAAACTTCAAAAAGGGCTCATTCGTTGGAAATTGAAAGGGATAGTAGCGTTTTTAATACTTAACTGTATGCGAGGAAAAGCTAACCCGCCACTTATGCTCACCATGTCCCCAAACCCTTCCACCCAAAATTTTGGGACAATCATTTTGTTCGAGATAGTGGGAAACTTAGAACCCAAGATCTTTGTTAGTAACCATCCCCCCCAGCCCTCAGGGCAAAGTTTTCAATTTAAAGCCTGGGGCATAATAGGTTCTTATAGAAAACGTTGTCAGAGAAACTTCAAAAAGGATTCACTCGATTGAGAATTTAAATGGCTAGTGCTCTTTTTAATAGTCGAAAGGGATTGGAAGACAACTAAACACCCCTTCCGCGCCTACCATTTCCCAAACACATCTAAACAAAATTTTGAGATAGCCATTTTATTCAACGTAGTTGAAAGTTCTGGAAATTATATCTTTGAGCATGACACTCCTCTCCCTCATGGTCTTCAGGGTAAGGGAAATAAGTTATGCCCTGGGGGCATAACTTATTATCCTTTTACCAGTTATAACACACACACACACACATACATAATATATATATATATATATATATATATATATATATATATATATATATATATATATATATATATATATATATATATATATATATATATATATATATATATATATATATATATATATATATAGGATATATATATATATAGGATTCCGGAAAGGTTTAAATTTGACTAAGTCAATCGATATGCTAGATAAGTTTTATTTTAGATTATGTCAATAGAACACATTTTGCATAAAAGTACCACTTAGACGATTTTCGTCTAATGCTACAAATGAATCATTGCGCAGTTCACGCATGACTGTAAAGCCTCTCTAACCCAAACAATATGAAGAAAATCTGAAATTAAACTTAATTCTCTTTGGCTGCTACGAGAGCTAACAGCAATGAACTGTCAAAGTTTGTTGTGTTCTACTAGTATATCTGTTAGAATCACGTTGTTAATTTTTTACGCTGTGATAGTTCTATTTGGGATATGCCTAAATGTTGTTTTCTTAATAGTTGTCCAAAAACAAGTATATATTAAGAATATCGTGAATTCTGGGGTTATATTACATTCAGTCATATGTGTATGTGGACTAATTATAAGCATTATTGTCTGTGGTTCCTTGATATTGTTCCCAGATCTTTTTCAAAAATTCAACTTATGCTTAAGCTCATCTATTTTGCAAATTTTAACCGCTTCAACAATTTTCCATGTTGCTTTGGCTATTGCAATTTATAGGTCTATTTTAGTATTTTGCAACCAAAAAATAAAAAAGCTGAAAACTAAAACTATTCATTTTGTGGTTTTTATACTTTCAACTGTATTTTGTACACCACTTTATATGCTTCCGTATGGATCGTCTGGTGACCCCTTTGCCACCTTCTGCTCGGGTACTTACGCCCCTCAAAATATGTTTTTCACCAAAGTAGTGTTACCTCTAATATTTTTAGTCCAGATTGTTTTCATTATTGCTAACATTGGGATAACCATACAAGAAAAATTGTATAGAACAAGAGTCTATCCATCTTTTCGGAGGGGCGATAACTTCACAAAAAGGGTGAACTTAGTAACAGCAAGAGAACTGATAAGTGCTCAGTTGCTGATTATTTTTATTTCGTCAGTAACTCGAGTGTTTTTCCGGTTTATGCTTCACAGTCAGTCTGACGTGTCATACGCAAATACTCTTACTTTTTTCTTTTTATGGCCAGGCTACTTAAGTCTTTATATATTTCCCACTTTAATCATTACTTATGCAAATAAGAAGATCCTAACGAGGGTGAAAGATTTTCTAGCATCTATTAGAATCAAGGAACGAACGATTTAATTTTGGGCTGGTACACAAGAGAGGAGGAAGGTAAAAGCTTCCCCCACTGCCCCATAAAAAAAATGTAAAATTGTATAACCACATTCGCTTCATGGCCGCATAATGGCTTAAACCGGCATAAAACAACAATCTTTATAATTAGCCTTCCGCTGTCAAAACTTTGTTCTCCTCAACCCAGATCGAAACATTAACTTATGTGTCTTTAATTTTCTCGTAAATTTTTACAAGTTTGTGAATTTGTGTGCAAATGGTTTGATTATTTGTATATACATTCAAAATGTAAATTTGTATATATTAATAAAGATATTTAAAATTTGTTATTCCTCTTTGAGACACAAAAGGTTTTTTTTGAATCCAATTTCTGTGCATGCTTACAGGAGCACTAATTGGGGGGGGGGAGGTGGAATTAACACTCCTGAATTTTGAAAAATACTTTTGTTGGTATCTTCATTAGAACAACTGAAAACAAAAATTTTTTTCCCACCTAAATTTTCTTGAATTGACACCCCTGTATGCTGAGCTAGAAAGAAAATGTCTAGGAATAACAATTAACCAATCAATTTGCTTAATTTTTCATATAATCAGTTCTGATGGATCCTAAGCGATTACGACGAGGAATTAGCAAAATTGCAGATTTCTTTCGCCCGACAAAATTCACATATAACTTAAAAGGAAGAATAAGAATCAAACCTGAGCACTGTAGGATAGGAAAATTTTGATAGAAGAACATATAAAATTTTGAAAACTGGACGTGGTGATTCTTTTAATTTATACTTTAAATCATTGATGTCTAGCTGAGCAGACGTATGAATGGGGCCTTAGCAGCAAGAAACGTAAAAAAAATGAAATCGAGGGGTTTTCCATTCTCAGAAAGCATGTACACCATATGGCAGGAAGTGAGCAACCCCTCGTATGGTCTAAGCAAAACATCGGAACGTGGAGTTTTTTCACGAGTACTTCATGATGAAATGGGACAGTGCTTCATATATTCCAAAAATTGATGGTTCTTGCAGTACACTAAGTGATTTTGACAGTCTTTCCTTTAATATATTTTTTAATATATTTATTAATATATTTATTTCTTCCAACTTAGATTTATAAAACAGCCAGATTTAGATTAAAAACCAAGTAAATTTTTACTTGGCATAGTTAAAAATAAAATTTGTGGTAATAAGTTGTTTAAAGCCAAATGGTTAAATCAAAGTTAAATAAAATAAGTGAAATCAAAATTTCACGTGAAATTAAGTTTTTAAAGCTTTAAATAATATATACTAAAAATAATATTGACGTCTACGAATCCCATTGAGACGTTCTTGTTCTAAGAGAAATTTGGATTCTCATCCCAATGTCCAAGGCCGTATCCAGGGAGGTAGGGGGTTTGAACCCCCCTCTAAATGTTTATCTGACTCGCAAAAACGTAACAAAAACGGACATAACAAATTTTGTACGTGTTTTTTTAGTTTTTTTTTTGTGTAAACTCCCCCCCCCCCCCCAAATTTTTTCAGTAAAATCCCCTCCGAAAAAAATCCTGGGTACGGCCTTGCCAATATCATCCCATTGCTTTCGTAGTATTATGCAAAATCTAGGAGCGTAATGAATATTAAATATCTTGCACTATAGATCTTTTTATCTAGATATCAAAATAATCTAAAAAAAATAGGTAAAAAAAATCTGAAAATTAGGATCTAAAAATAAGTAGGTATTTCTATTTCAATGAAATATCGTAAACCAAGAATTTTCAATCTGAGAGGCCTCTATGCATTGAGATCATTTTATGGTACCCATTAAATAGTAGGGGAGGGTGGGATATAACGGTTGGCCCAACTAAAAGAAGACTATACTCGTGTTTCAGTAAAGTTAGCAATCAATTACAACGTGGAATAAAATGACACCTTTTAAATGCGACAGCTAACTTTTTATCTAGTACAATTTCTACAAATTATCCTGTTCTTTTCTTCAGTTGAAAAAAAAAACAGTTTCATCTCCTTTTTTGCTTTATTGACCATGTTCAGCAGCGATCGAAGGAGATTCTCTGGGTAAAAAAAAATATATTAATATTGCGCCAGTATATGACACAAAGTTATGTTGCGTAGCCGAATAGAAAAGCAGAAGGAAATATTGTATTAGACAATGGGACTGCATATTTTAAATCCCAAATCCCCTGGACTCTTATTATTTCTAACCCTTTTAGTACTGTGTCTAATTCTTCATCGCAAATACAACCTCCTTCTCTTCCAAAGGAGGAAGCGAAGGAAGTTTTTTTCATTCTATTCTGTATCATTTCCTGTAGCTTTTTCACGGTTTAGCATATTATTCAAAAAGCCTATCTCCCTTCATTTCTTTCCATATCATTATTTGAGACCCCTTTCTGATCTTTAAGTAGGACAAGTCCATTTTGAGTATTTCCTCTCTCAATTTTTAACATACCAATAGAATATTTTACCATCGTGAAGCATAGGCGTATTTTCGTCAGAATCCGGGAGGGGGGGGGGAGCAGATCTGGAGCAAATTTTCCCAAATCAAATGAAAATGACCGTGAAAACTGAAAAATGAGTCATGTATTACCGTAAAGGCAAAGATATACTAAAAAAAATGACCTGTTTCTCTGGATACCTGAATTATGCACGCTTATCTTAATTTTGAGATTTTTTGAAAAAAATCAGTCGGAGGTGGAGGTGGGGGGGGGGGTTGGCAAACTGACATCTGGGGGAGAAAAAATTGGGTCTTGAGGGGGCAGTCCTAGCTGCGTTTCTAACTTTCCTTGCTAAGACACCATCACCTTCTCGAGACAAGACACCATCCTTTTACTCAGGTATTTACACCCCTAAAAATCTCTTTGTCACCAAAGTAGTTCTGTCACTGATTTTTTTTTTTTTAGCTCATATTCCCTTATTTTTTGTGAATTTAGCGATAGTCATTAAAAAAAGCAGACGAGAATAAGAGTTTGCCGCTCTTTTCGTAGGGTAGATAACTTTAAAAAATAGCGGCTTTGGCTACTTCTAGACAACAGGTAAACGTCCAGCAGCAAATTATATTAATTTCCTCATGAATACGAGTATTTTTTTCGAATGTTGCTGCGTAATCAGTCTAATATCTCAAGCATAAATTCTCTAATTTTTTGTTTTTGTGCTCTAATTATTTGTGCATCTATATATTTCCAACTTTAATCATTGGTTATCCTAATGATAAAATTTTCTTAAGAATGAAAGATATTTTAATATCCTGTACTACCAGAGAAATATGGACTTGTCTAAAGTGTATGCGTGCATCAATGATATTAC
Source organism: Artemia sp. Qi Xiang Cuo (assembly GCF_049724085.1). Lineage (NCBI taxonomy): Eukaryota > Metazoa > Arthropoda > Branchiopoda > Anostraca > Artemiidae > Artemia > Artemia sp. Qi Xiang Cuo. Next base: position 22,235,532 of record NC_142807.1, on the reverse strand, counting down.
TTTTAGGTATATTAATACAAATACTAAATAAATAATATTACACCTTGAAGTTTTTCTTAATTCTTAGTGCTAGATTCTGTGGTGGACATATCACGCGTTCTGGTATCTGATCAAACAAAACAATTTTTTTTTTCAATTGAAAGTAAGGAGCAGCATTAGAACTTAAAACGAACATAAATTATTACATATATGAGGGGGTTCGCCCCTTCGTCAATACCTCGCTTGTTGCGCTAAAGTTCTAATTTTGTTCCAATTCTTTAAGAATGACCCCTGAATCATGTAGGCGGTTTAATTAGAACAGATAGCTCTTTTGAAAGTACTAAAAAACTTTAGCGTAAAGAGGAATATATTGACGAGGGGGAGAACCCCTCATATACGCCATAATTTCTGTTCGTTTTAAGTTTTAATGTTGCTCCTTACTTTTAGTTGAAAAACTTGTTTATTTAATTTCTGATCGTTTTTTAAATAATGCTGGGAACCCGGAACCCACTTCATGGAAAATTCTCTTCCCCCATGAAAAATTCCTCTTTGGAAAGATCCTCTGAATTAACCCCTTCCCCTGACGCCCCCACTAGAAAATATCCCCTCTGATAAGGTCTATATACTTCTCAATAACCAATACTATATGTAAACAACGGGCAAAGTTCATAACTTTCAGCCCCTCTCCCGGGGACTGTGGGGGATTAAGTTATCCTCAAAGACATAGTTATTAAATTTTTGAACTATTCTGAACAAAATGGCTATCTCAAAACTTTGATCTGGTGACTTTGAGAAAATAGTTAGAGCGGAAGGGGGACTAGTTGCCCTCCAATTTTTTAGTCACTTAAAAAGGGCACTAGAGCTTTTAATTTCCATTCAAGTGAGCCCTCTCGCGATATTCTAGGACCACTAGATCGATAAGATCACCCCTGAGAAAAAATCACGCATCCGTGATCTTTCTTCTGGCAAAAAATACAAATTCCATGTTTTTGCAGACAAAAAGTTGAAACTTTTATAATATGGTTTTCTAATACACTGAATCTGACGGTGTTATTTACATTAAGCTTCTTAGACATTTAAGGGTGTTTCCCCCCTTTGTTAAAAATCAAACACATTTTCTCAGGCTCGTAACTTTTGATGAATAAGCCTAAATTTGATGAAACTTATATATTTGAAATGAGTATAAGCATCCAATTCCTTTGATGTATCTATTGATATCAAAATTATGTTTTTTAGAGTTTCGGTTACTATTGAGCCGACTTGCTCCTTAATTACAGTTCGTTACCACGAACTGTTTGATTGTACATAACCCATTCCTTTTGAATAAGTTACTCGACATTTTTTTACCTTGTTCTTGAATATTTGATACAAATTAAAGCCGCTACAGCGTCAAAGAAAGCTAATTCAGGAGTAAAGGGTCCTCAATACCCTCCAATAGATCATCACCGTGATCAAGATTGACCGAAGGACTTTCAGAATTAATGTTGGGATGGCACCGATAAAATTTGACTCCTCTATTGGTATTTTACGTCCCTCCGGACCCGTAATTACGGCAACTCTCAACATTCTGGGGGTGATACGTGTCCCTCAAACCACCCTCTGAACCCACCCCAGCAAGGAGAAGTCCTTAAGAAGGTAGATACCAAGCCATAGAAACAGGAACGTAGCTCCAGCATTTTTTGTTGAGGGGGTGGGGGGAAAGAAGAGGGGATCATATCCGGAGAGTTAAGGGATATGGGCTACATAATATTTTTTCCAATTATTGGGGGGCGACATCTTCCCATGGCAAGGCGACAAAGGTCCAACTCTTACAAGTTTCCTGTTTATTTTCGTTCTAATAATAATAATATTACTAGACTAATTTGTAATTATTAATTAGTACTTACATCATAAAATAAAATAAACTTAACACTAATTACTAGTCTACTAATAATAAGATGCGCAACAATTTATTGTAAATACATTATTAGTGCATATAACAAAGATACAAAATATATCATTTTATCTCCTTTGAACGAAGAATTAAATATAATTGAACAAAAACACAGAAATACTGAAATATAAACCGGGCTTGAATGACTAAATGTGTAACAATATGGACACTGATATGAGCCACAGACTTCACAAACATCTAAAACGTGTAGTGGAGCTGCGTCAAACATTATCATCTCGAAGTTTTCTAGAAAAAAGAAGAAGAGACTTATTTACGTCGAAATGTATGACTAATTCTTAATTTTATTTGTATATTTTATATATGTATTTCATTTGCAAATTTATGTATGTTTAGATTTATATGCATAATTTGAAGTGGAAATTCCTAGAAAAATTAAGAATTGGGGTTCCCCTGAAGGAGATTTCAAGCCAAAAACTCTTTAATTTTATTTTTTATAAAGCTTTGGGTTATCACTTTTTTTCTTGTTCCCCATACTATTGGTCATTGTGCTCAAGACCAGGGGCGGATCCAGGATGTTCTTAGGGGGGGGGGGGTCGCAAAATAGGTTGATCCGATAAACTTGCGTTAGGAGCAAGCTCAATTAACGCAAACTTGCGTTGATTAAGTATATTACACTACTTTAGACTACGTTAGGGGGCGCCCCCTGGATCCGCCACTGCTCAAGACTCTATGAAGAAGAACAAGATAAAGTATCCGTAATTAGTATATTTTTTTCTTACTTTTTTGGGCCGAAATTAAATCTTGAACTGAAGAAAAAGTATTTTTCATTATGCAGAAAAAAAAACAAACAAGAAGGCGTCTTAGTAAAATTATAAAACTTCAAGTCCTCACGAGCTAACCTTTTCTAGCCCTAGAACAAATTAGTGTCAATTTAATTACAGCAAATTTGAAGTCCTGTTACTGTATAAACAAAAACCACATTGGACATTTAAACATTGCTATTTTGCATTTTTAAAATGACTCTGAACAGATGGAGGTGTACATGACAATTTACCTTCCTCTTATCACCTCTTAATGATGAAAATAAAATACGTTTCCGTCTTAGCCTTTATCTTAGTGATAAAGATATGTTTAAGTTTAAAAAGAACATCCGTTCTTATCATATTTATTACTAAATCAAGTTTGCACTGTAAATTCATTTTTACTCACACCTATAATTACTGCAGCAAGCACAACTTGGTGTGGTATAATAAAACCCAAAGAAGCCTCTTCAATAAGTGTTGTTATCATGTGACTCCATAGCATTTCGCCTGTTGCTCAGGGCTTTTCTACTTCAACAAAATCTAGTGGATGAAAAATTCGTCCCCCCCCCCTCCCCCATTCATGTAGAATCCTCAAGGCGTATTTGGTTTCACTCATCGTCACTACAGCTCATTGTTCTAATGATTTTTTTTCCCCTAGTGATTGAAGTAAGCAGACACAGGAGCACAAGAGATGAACAATTATTTTTGAGAATACCAAAAGGTAAAGTTTCGCAACAGAGCAGGAATTGACCTTTGAATCCACTGAGAAAAAATAATTTTTTACCCCACCCCTCCGTCCAGGATGGAATCCTGCGGACTTTCCTGGTTTCGGCCATTGTTGCTATTGCTTTTTCCTCCCTCACTAAATTTTTGAACTTCCAAATGCCGTTATGAATTCAAAACAAAATTTCGTTACTAAAGTTATCGGTTTTTTTTCCACGAATAACGTAAACAAACGCAAGAGATGAATAAATAAGTTTGAAGCTATCAAAAGGTAAAATTTTGCAACAGAGCATGAGTCAATCTTTGAAAGCACTGACGAAAATCTTTTTTTCCTCTCCCTCGTCCGAAATAAAATTTTGTGCTCGTGTTTGATCTCACTTATCGTTGCTATATCTTTTTTTCTTGAACTTCTAGCTTTCTGGTTCTCTAGCTTCTGGTTCTTGAGCTTCTAGCTTTCTAGCTCTCTAGCTATGCAAAACAAATTCCAGCAACAAATTCTATCACCTTTTCTCAAGAATAAAGTAAACAAACATGACATTTGAATAAATAATTTTCAAGGAATTAAAGAGTAAACTTTCGTAACAGAGCATGAATTTTCAACTTTCTCAAACGAATTAAAAAACAAGAACAAGGGGTTAATTTACTCATTAATAAATAAGTAATAAGTATAGCTTAAAAAAAGTAATAAATTAAATCAAAATAAGTTAATTGCGTCTTACCACCATTACCACCCATAGAAACCATCAAGATAAATTGAAATTTTGGCTTATTTAAAAATAAATTTAGATAAGAACGATTTGGCAAGATATTCCCTTTTTCAAAATATTCCCTGGCTGCGAGCAAACAATAAAATAACAAAAGTCAGATACACGTAATGAGCAGAAAATAAAATCTTTTCCCACTTAATAATATAACCAAAATTAAGTCTAAAAAAATTGATGAAAATTCGCAAAGTCGAAGTCAGCAAAAGATAACTTATCTACTAAGTCTAAGTAGTTAAGCTCCCGAGTTTTTTTTTTTTTTTTTTTTTTTTTTTTTTTTTTTTAACCTAAAGAAATTAAAAATAACTGTATATCGACTATCTATTTTATAAGTCGCGTTCGGAGTCAGCACAAGAAGACTTATCTACTAAATCTAAACAGTTCAAATTCCGAGTTTTTTTTTAACCTAAAGAAAATAAAAAAAACTGGATGCCGACTTTCTTTTCTATAGGCCGCGAAAGATTTAGCCTATTATATACTTGTATTTATTTTTCAGGATTTTATATAAAGCAACTATGTTGCATCAGATACATTAAGTTTGTATGTCTGAATGTTTTAAAACGTCATTATATGACATCATTAACATGCAATAATGAAAAAGGCAGGCACCAGACGCCGGTTATGCAATGAGCTTGAATGTCTCATCTCTTTTCCCTTATAATAAAAAATATATTGGCCTCTGGTTTTTCCCCTTAGGTTCTAAATAATAGAAAAATTAAGATGGTTGGATTATGAAGGCTTAGTAGACAGTTTTCTGCACAGTTCATACAATTATTCAGTAAGTTTAGCGCAGATCATATCTGGCCTAATCTCTCGGTCCGAACAATAAGCTTGTTCCACTTATTTCTGCAGTAGTGAGACTGCTGGTTAGTTTATTTTCGACTGTATCCAACATAGTGCATTATTTTTAATATCGGGGTCCCACTTGTTTCCGATTAGATCACAGTCTGACTTGTCTACCCATGAAAAGATCTGACTTCGCTTATGTTTATATCTGCAAAAATGTTCTCCGGAGCACTCGCACCCCGGTCCGGGTTTTTATAATGGGTGAAATAGAGAATGATCATACTGGATAATTATATGAACTGTGGTTTTCTGGTACTGACTTCGAAATTATGAGTTTTCCTGAACAGTTTCTTTTTGGATCTTTTTTTTACCATTATATAAAATAAGGCCATATATAGGATTTTTGTTTGGATGGGGGAGGGGGGAGTAAAAAAAAATTACAAAACGCCTTAAAAATTTGTAAATAGGCATTTTTGTTACCTTTTTACGATTCGGACAAAAATCTCGGTGGGGCAGGGAAGGGGGTCAAATTCGGCAACCTCCCCTCCCATGGATACAGTCTTGATATAAAAAATACAATTTGCTTCTGTTCCTTAGTGAAATTTGAAACTTTCAAAACCGATGGGCAAGCCCTTACCTAAACATACAACGCTAGAAGTTTACGGTCTGAAATAAAAAGAGCAGGAAAATACCTGGTGACTATGATTTAAAAAAAGGGTCTTTTTAAGACACCCTAATAAGACAGTGAATATACTGAGATACCAGCAAAAAAAAGAGGAAAAAACTAGGCTCAAGTCAACAAAAAGCCTTCCATGGTACGAGAAACGTAAACCAGTGACAGTAATATACTGCTGCTGCTCCTAAAGCTCAATGTGGCATCGAACTGCCTGAAGTCAACACAACTACGCTAGCATCTTAGCTTATATCATTTAGCAGCTACAGTATTTTATTGAAATCACTGTTCAACTGGGATTATTTTCGAAAGTCCTCACTCCTGATACTAAGCTTTGATACTAATTTTTGTAATTAGGACGTTTGAGGGTTTAAATTCTCTTAATCATACTTCTTCATTTCTTCTTACAACTCAAGCAAAGTAGTGGTGCTAAGTGGTACTCATAATTTTGACGCTTCTTCCAAGATAACAATTTAACTTTTTCTGCCTCGTAAAACTACCTCACTGTTGTTTGTTGTCATTTTCTTTCGTTATCTATAAAGATAACTGAGGTTGTTCATGCTCATTTCCAACCTCCCTAAGTGGTTCACCATTGCTGCAAAACTGTGGAAAGAGTATGTGACTTGGAACTGAGGTACCGTCTACTAAAATGCACAGTAACATTTTTTCCTTTAATGTGAAAGACCATATTTCAAAAAAGTCATTATGCGAAGGGCTCTATTTCCTATTTTAAAGACAATAATCTTCAAAAAAGTTACCAAAATATAAAGTTGCTGATGTCAAATAATCTAAAAGATTAGAAGTTGTACACAAAGAGAAACAGAGTGTTCCTCCACTCCACTTTATTCAGAGCTTCACTCTCTGCATCTAAGCAGTACAGATGCTATAATCGAGCTTTACTAATTAGCCATTCGATCTATAGCTATATTCGACATAGCCATTATTCGACATAGCCAAGCTATATTCGACATAGCCATTCTTAAAAGATAGTACAAGAAACTGATAAGAGAGGAAATTTGACATTTTAGCATGGGTTTAATGCAAATCAAAAACTACTAGTGCCAGTGACAGCGCAGTGTTACCCGCCCGAATAATAACAATAAAAAAAATCAAAATAAAATTGGTTTTAGTTCCCTATATTTGGATCTGTTTTCCACCTGAGATTTCCTGAAAATGTTTAGATTTTTTCTTTCTGAAACTGTCTTGTTTCGTAATAAGATAGTTAAAAGCTGTTGTTCATATTGTTGATAACATGCCCATTTCGCAAAAGGGTTTCTTTTACCTTCGAAGGGATGTTTAAAAACAGGAAAGTAAAAAATATATTTTTTCTTTGGATCTTTACATCTACTTAATAATTCTGCTCGGTATTGCTAGATGGCGTGGTTGTTTCAGAAGACGAACTTGTTTCCTCTCTTATACTTTTTTCATTTTCTTTGATTCTTACCTGGAGTATAGACTTCAGATATTTTGGCACTTCTATAATGAGTTAGATTAGCAACTGCGTGCCATCTTCTTAATTGATATTGTATACAATGAGACACTTCTGGTACCTGAAATATATTACCATAATTTATTACTAAAAATACACTTTAACAGATTCTTATTTACAAAATATTGAACCTCCAAATATCTCCACAATATGTTCCAATAATTGAATGCTGTACTAACATACACTTTAAGAGTTGCATGTTCAAAATATCGAGTCTCCAAATATTTCCACAATATATTGCAATAACTGATTGATAAAAATACAATTTTAGAGGATTGTGTGTCAAAATATTGAATCCCATTATATCTCCAAAATATATTTCATTAATCGTTTATTAAAACTAGACTTTGGGAGAATAATCTTAAAAGAATGCCAGGTGATTTATTTCCTGTAGAGCAGTGGTTTCCAGCTTGTGTGGACCCAAGATCTCGTCTAATCATCTCCAAATTACTGACCTTACTCCTGCAGTGGTATATAATTCTTATTATTCTAACTTAGACTCTAGGAGTCTAGAGGAAGCAAGATAAAAAAAAAAAAAAGATACCTCTCTGTGTGCCTGCTCAAGGAACTTGTGGTGTAGATATAAAGACAATTTTTCTTATAGCCCCCCCCCCCCCAAAAAAAAATGCAATAAATAAATTAAATATACACAATAATAGAGTGTTTTCCCAAAATATAAGCTACAGTGTAAAACGTGTTTGCAACATCGCAGAAAACAAATATAAAAACAGTGAATACTAAATGAATAAGAAATGGAAAGGCTACCCCAATAGAAAATTTTCCCCACTAGGAATGTTTTATGAAATCTGAAAATTAATTACTGAAGTTCCGGAAATATGTGATACCCAGTACTTTACTATCCAACTATATACGGTAATCAGCTAAACATTCCGTTGCCTTAAACAGAGATGGCACCAAAAAGTCAATTTCGTGCAAGAAGTATATAATACTAACCGAATCAACTTAAATTTCTAATTTGAAGTCTGTAGCCTAGTAAGTTTTCAATTGACAGCATTTTAATCAATATTTTTTTGGAGCTTTACGAAAATAGAAGATTTGGAAAACCTACCTATGGAATTACTGCCATTTAAAGGGTTTAATATCAAACAAGTTAAGGAAGAATATATAACACACCCCAAGAAGTCCATCATATTCCATCCTCGTTCCTGAAGCCTTATTGAAGTGGTAACTCAGAAACGTTCACAAATCCATCGAATCCTACTGGAAGACGGCAATTAAAGTTGTTTGAAATACTTGAGGCTGTTAAAATATCAAATGAATGCGGGGGTAATATTTTAAATGGTATTTTGTGCTTTAGCAACGTCTATGCGAGATGGCTAGCTAGTTTACTTACACCTGACCGACTATTGAAACAAAATACTGTTTCAAGGGAGAATTTGCCCCTATAGGCTACCACAAAAATCTTTTTTTTTTGAACATTTTATTGCTATGGATGGACACTTTGACCCACCATTAAATTCCTGAAAGAAAATTACAGCCACAGGCTAAAATTAGACATCAATTACACATCATCCTGCCTGGAAAGTAATGATTATAAGTTATCAAGGAATGTTCACGGGGTGAAATTGTGTCTTCCTTATATTAGTTGCGTCACTCTCGTTAGTATTTCTAGCTCTGTGATTGGTTTAGAAAGAGGGTGTGGTTTTGTACTAATCGGATTCTAGTCCTCTGATTGGCTGTAGTCTAGTACTGGTAGTATTTTTTAGGTTTTCGGAACGAGAGTTGAAAGCTCTGGTCAAGAGATTTAGACAATGAAGATTCCTGTGGTGTTTTCATTTCGATCTACCACCCTTTTTTAAGAGTTCAGTCTCTTTTCTAGAATCCCTGTTTTGTTTTTTGGCAATAAACTTATACCATCAAAATATTTAATAATTAATAATTACCAAAGATATAATAATTACCATTTCTGAACTACCTTCAAATGATAAATTTTTATCACTAGGTATTTTATTTTTCAAAACACCTTTTTGGACTCACGGTTTCAATGGAATGTGGATTGTTTTTGGAGCAGGTGGTTGCGTTAGATGAATCTGATGACATGAAAAACTATTTCAAGGGGCTTGAAGAATCGCATTATATAGATGGCTTGATAAAATCAAAATACTGATATGAAAATTGTATTAGCCTTTCTGGAGGTGACACAAAATAATTGACACAAAGACTGTTGTTTTCTTTGCTAGGCCCGGGACTTTTCAGGCGACCCTTATTTAGAAAGATGGTACCAGTAAAACATTTTTATTGATATGAAAGAAGGAAACTGAACTTTTTATATAAGCTTGATATTCATAAAGCCGGTTGTATATGTAAATTAGAATTACAAGAAAATTAACAAAAAACGCAAATTTATGCTTTTGATTAAATTGTACCAATTTGAGGTAGAAAAAAGGGTCCAATTTTTTTTATAAGTTTTACAGTGGACACTGTGATATAGCACATTTAAGCTTAGTTAAGTTTTGGAGCTAAAATAAATTATTTATCATTCAAAGACAAAATTGTTTTTGACATCTCTGGCTCTTAGTTCTTATTTTAAATGTTACAATCAGTATTGCAATTAATTAAGTGTTTTAAAACTTAAATTTAAGAAATATCTAAAGTGACATTAAGCGATTTGGCTTAAGAACACATCAATTAACAAAATTCCGTGAACGCATCTAAGATAGCATTTTCAGTTTGTGTGTGCACGCGCTTGTGTTTGTGTACGTTTTTGGGTGAGTGGTGGGGGGGGGGCTGCAAGAATTTAAGAATTTATCTGAAAGTAACAGGGAAATGTATTTCATTTATTCTTTAGAAAAAATGCCCCTTTTTACCTATCTTCTATGTACATATAGAATTAAGTGTGAAGACTCAGAAAATAGGGACAAGGACGGGCTGAGCGAGCACACGGAGACAACAAAAAGGTCAGGGAAGGCAGATTTCTTATGGAAAAGATCCGTCTTCTGGCTATATGATCCTATATTTAAAATTATAGATGGAAAGGGGAACATTTGGCTTTACTCCATATAGCGTTCTCAACTGTATGCGCTACACAAATAGTGTGTGTATTTCAAAAAGCTAAACATCCACTAATCGATATCTTTCAGCATTGCTTTTGTTAGCACCAAAAACATACTTATTTCGCCATAACAATAGATAAGATAAGACAATTACCTAGGGAAGAGGCCTTGGGTCCCGTCCCAACCTTGTAAAATCGAGATATTTACAATTGTTTCTAGTTTTATTCATTCCATATACTCAATTCACCTATTCTAAAGTTAAAAAAAGTTGCCCCCATCCTCCACAAATTGATTCCGACGTAGTTAACCAGATTGGATATAGCAAGTTGGATTCCAATTACTACTTGAAAAATGAATGAGCAGCGGAACCAGATAAACTAATTTTTCAAAATAAAACAAACAAACAGGTACTTGAGATTAGATAACAGAAAAATATGATTTCCTATAAAAAAATATCAGTAAACCATGAGATACAAAGTGATTGTGACTTTAATTTTTGTCCTTTTTATTCTATTTATGCGGACATTTCAATATTCGTATTTTTATTGGAAAATTTATGACTCGTACAACTTCGGAAAAGACCTGGTTAACTCTGGAATTCGTACTGAACATGCTTTCCAATATTTCCAGTCTCAATATGAGAAAATTTTACTTTGCAATGAACCTAAATTAGTATTGACAATTACAGCAACCAATAGGAACAAAATTTCGAAAAATTATTACCTAACTCAGGTGGCGAAAGAGATACACTTTCAATTAACTCAGTGTGAAAGATGCCATAATATTATGCCGATTATATGTGATGCTAGTGGTGAATTCAATGAAGAAGTAGATTACTTATCTCGTTTTTTTCATACAGTGGAAATAAAGTCGAAAAACCAAGACGGCAATATTTTTGAAAAAGAAAAACGTGACTACATAAATTGCCTCTCTGAAGGTCTTAAATATAACCCTGAATTTGTACTTCAACTCCAAGATGATGCCCTACCTAAGTCAGGATTATTCGATTATACTGATTATTTAATGATGTCGAGCCATGTCAAAGAAGCCTTGTATGTAAAATTATATCATCCTGAGAGAATACAGAATTATTTCCAGCCAGAACCAGCCAGATGGCTAGAATGGACTGGCATATCTTTTTTAATTTCCTTTTCATTTAACGCTTTTTATTACTATAAATCAGGAAGAACATGCACAAAAAATTGGATATCACTCTTTTTACTATCAGCAATTGCCATTGAACTGATAGGAAGACCTTATTTAATTGAGTTTAGGAGAGTTCATCCAAGTTTACTGTCGCTTGCACCTGCATCAGAATGTTGTGCACCAGCGATGCTTTATCCAAGAGATGGTGCCTTACGGACGGCAAATTTACTGAGTGAAATTGTGTCAAGTAAAGTAAATCCTTTTGATATAGCTCTTTATCATTTAATGAGAAAAACGAAAGCGTCAGCATATGTTATTGAGCCAAACCTTGTGGAACACATTGGTTTTGTTTCATCTATAAGAACATGGGCACACTAATAAAATACGATAATCATAAAAACATTTTTATGGTTTAAATTATAGGATGCAACCTTATGGAACACTGATTTTCTACCAACATACCACCGTAAAAATATGGCTCTACTGCTGAAAAAACTTGTGTAGGATACTATAATTTCAGTTTATTAACAATTTATGACCATGGCCACCGAAAGCATTTTTGGGGTATTGTGCAAATTTATACGATTACGCTATTTAACCAGTTCTTATTTAATTGAGTTCCGGAGGGTTCATCTAAACTTACTGTCACTTATATCCGCACCAAAACGTTGTGCAACAGCAAAACTTTATTCAACAAATGGGGCTTTACAGACGGTACACTGTGGTTAAATGGTGGCAAGTAAAGCAAATCTTGTTGATATAGTTGTTTAATATTTAATTAGAAAAACAAAAGCGTCAACATATCTTGGAGAAGCAAAGCTTGTCGAAAATATTACTTTTGTTTCGTGCCTTAAAACCTGGGCGTACAAAATGGATTACGCATGACTGATGATATTCCTTTATGCTTGTTGGATCATACAACAGCAGAGTAGACCCCTTAGCCAACTCTCTCCAGTTTTCTAATAGCCTGCTAGCGATGGGGAAAAAAGAGAGACATCAGTGCCATCAATGTAAAAATAGGATTGTATTCGTTTTTAGAAATGAGGGACATTAAATTTCTAGTCAAAAGGCTTACAGCGAAAGCAATTTCAATGGCAGGCTACACTTTTTTTCAATTTGGCGTCTTTTCATCTTTGAGCGGTTTCAGTCACTTTTCAAAATTCCTACAAATTCGGTTGAATAATTAAACATTGTCGTTCAGACTAAGAATTTTGGTTAGTATGGGCCCTGGTTCACTCATTATTAGGTTGCTGCTATGGCTGCACTATGCGGGACTGTAGATCTCTAGTTAAGGATTTTTAATGACGGTGACTTTAATGGCGTAATTTTTAGCTTTCCTAGGCTTCTTTAGAGTAGAAAAAGAACCAATAAGTGTCACTTTTCGTGCCATAAGGCAGTTAATTCTGAAACTATCAACACAAGCTTATATAGAGTATGTAGATATAAGAATTGGCTTTCAGATGCGCCATTAACTATCTCTCTGCAACTTTCCGAATGCATGTTAGCGCTGGCAAAAAAAAAAAGAAAAAAAAAAGAAAAAAGGGAGACTGTGAAACTTTATAATAATTTTTTGGACAATGGTGCCTCTAATGGTGAACTATTATTTCAATTCAACGTCAGAGATGAGAGGTTTGGGCTTTTCTTTCAACATTCTCAAAAAGTAGAGCCACAATGACAAATCAGTGTTCGTTTAAATCTGAATAATAGTTTTATATCTGAATAAACCTCAATTGAAAATGTTTATCACTTGACAATTTTTGAGAAAACACGTTTTTAAAGTACAGGTGACTATGTGGTCTATGACGTTTTGGTTACTATTGCCCTTTATTCGGTTGCAGCTATTGCTGCAACATGATTATAAATGCATAAACTCTGTTAGGGAGAGATGAAATAGAGGATGTAACTATACACGTCAATTTTACTTTTACCATAGGAATTTAGAAAAAGGCTATCTTCACATGCGCGAATTTATGGTTCTCTTCTATTCCGAATTGGAGTTGGAAAAACTTGCATCTCGGGCCGGCAAAGTTTTTAAATTAATCGGAGTTTCTTTTTCATGCATCAGATAATCACTTTAGAATTTAATGAAGACAGTTGTCAGCTCTTGTTCTATATTTTAAACCTTTTGGGAAAATTTGTGTGATTTCTTCTATAAGAACTTTATTTTCTATGACCGAAAAGAATATGAGGCTATTATCATTAAAATGGAATGATAATTTCGGTTTTTTAGTAAGTTATTTTCATTAAAAGCCACGGTACTTGAATGATATACGCCCTACCTAATGTTCTCCTAATATGTTTCTCTGACGCTCAATCCTAATGAAATATACCTAAGTAAGATAAAAACATAATACTTTAGAAACAAATTTGGGCTATATATTTGCATATTAGGGGGTGGGGGTAAAGTACAGCGGGTCTACATGCCTAATGTGTTAGGTACAATTATTCTGCATATTATTTAGTAAGTATTATTTAGTAAGAATTGTTTTCTAACTTCACTCTGTCCAAATACTATACCCCCACCCTACCCCCCTAATGAGCCAATATATAGCCCAAATAATATATCTTAAATCTATTCTGTCACTTCTTTTTGTCTTGTCTCATGCTAAGCTGAAAGAAACTAACGAAAAAAACTGTTCTATAATGCGTCAATATGAACAACTTGAGCGGTAGGGCGTATATAATACAAGTACCAAAGCCACAGTACCAAGAGGAAAGCAAGTTCTTTTCATTTAGCTCTTCAACACTCAACACAAAAGGAAATTTGATCTTATATTTCAAGATAATCCTAAAAATCATATCCTTTTGTTTTTTTCTTCTACAAGATCATAGGCTCACAAGTGAAATACGACGGGAAACAAATCATGCCTGTGATAAGTTTGAGCTTATATTTTAAGATAATCTTAAAAATCATATCATTTTGTTTTGTTCTTCTGCAAGAACATAGGCTCACAAATGAAATACGACGGGAAATAAATCATGCCTGTGATAAGTTTGAGCTTATATTTTAAGATAATCTTAAAAATCATATCATTTTGTTTTGTTCTTCTGCAAGAAGATAGGCTCACAACTGAAATACGACGGGAAACAAATCATGCCTGTGATAAGTTTGAGCTTATATTTTAAGATAATATTAAAAATCATATCATTTTGTTTTGTTCTTCTGCAAGAACATAGGCTCACAAATGAAATACTACGGGAAACAAATCATGCCTGTGATAAATTTGAGCTTATATTTTAAGATAGTCTTAAAAATCATATCCTTTTGTTTTTTCTTCTACAAGAACACAGGCTCACAAATAAAATATGACGGGAAATAAATCATGCCTGTGATAAGTTTGAGCTTATATTTTAAGATAATCTTAAAAATTATATCATTTTGTTTTTTCTTCTACAAGAACATAGGCTCACAAATGAAATAGGATGGGAAACAAATCATGCCTGTGATAAGTTTGAGCTTATATTTTACGATAATCTCAAAAATCATATCCTTTGGTTTTTTCTTCTACAAGAACATAGGCTCACAAATGAAATACGACGGGAAACAAATCATAACTGTGATAAGTAATTATCAGGAAACTTCTCAATTCTGTAACAAAACTCTACAGATTAGTGCTACCCCGAAGCAAATTTTTGTAGGCTCATTCCAAAGAGCCTTAAGAAAAGTGGCTTTTTCCAAGATTCCTTAAGTTAAAATTATACAGGATGGAAACCAAACAGCCCAAGTCTCGTATTCTTATTTTTTTTTTCTATACAAGAACCAAGTGATATTCATAACATAAAACCGAGGGAGCATTTGCCGATGGAAAATTGTGTGACTGTTATATTAAAAAAACAGCGGAACATGCATAAGTTGAGAATCTAATGCTCAATATTTGCGATGTTCCGCTTTTCTTGCGACCCCTTTTAAAATTTAAGTTATTCGATCTGTTTTTTTATAGAGTGGTAATTTAAAAAGTAGCTTCAAAAGATTTCTCACAGTTGGATCCAGCAAAATAAATCTGTAGGCTTTTTTTTAGAATAATAAACAAAAATATAGGCTTGTAGGCTTGAAAACAAGCTTTTTTTTCCCAGAAAAGTGCCGTTTTTCCGGGAGTGCTGTAAAAGATCCACTCTGTGTGCACGGTTCAACTCCCCTGAAAATGAAAAATCCCCCCCCCCCCAATTCTACTAAGGATTGAACCTGCGTTTTTCTAAGGTCAAGAGTTATGTATGAATTTTTACACAAATATTCTAATAATTAGTAAGTTAATTCTGAATTAGCATTAGGCCAATTAGCCGAAGGCCAAATCATCAAATAAGCAGTAGGAAAATTCTATATTTCGAAAGCAGTAGGCTACTTACATAGTCAAAATACCAATAGACTGCTTTTTCCGTTGGTTCCACGTCAACCAGAAATGGTAAATTCTGGTTTTCAATAGACTCGTACGCTTCTGAATGTAATATTATGTATCCAGTGGGAAGTTCGACTTCCAGTACTGCCGGTCCACTATTATTCACACTAGCCCACCTGTTGGAGATTAAAGGCATTAGAAACGGGACCAGACCTACCAATATGAGGAGTAAAACCATTAGCCTAGGGCTCACTGATATCTTGGGGCCTAGTGCAGTTGAAATGCTGCACTTGATCGAACCTTTTTATTACGAAAGCCCTAACTATGTTACATCGGCTATATGTATACATATTAAAATATTGATACATATTGCAATATGTATCACTATATACGAGCAAGCAGTCCACAAATTACTGTTAGACTTAAGATCAGCAAAACAGGAAAAGGAGGAACAGAGAAAAAATTTAGAGCGAATATTTATACAAATCTGTCTTCCTCCCGTTTATTCTTTTATTCATAAATCTCGTTTATTCATAAATCGAAAAAATGATTCTAAGCAGGAATATTACTCTATATAAACTCTAAGAGCATATAGTATTAGAATTTACACTATTATAGCATACATCAATTAAAGTATTAGATATGTAACATCAAATCAGAGGACATATAAAAAAAAGCTTTTATTAGCTACACTACAGCAGGGAATAAATACAAATATTTAATGAAAATTCCTAGTCACAGTTCAAAACACATGCATTACTAATACTAGTGTTTTTTTTTCATCTTCTGCGTTTTAAACTTATGTTTATCTACTATCATGTTAGATAATGATGAAATTTATTAATCATCTTATAATAACGCTTTTTATTAAGTTATTCATCCTGTAGCTCTATTCACTTGGAAACTTTAATCGTCAACAGGAACTGACAGTTGGCATGATATGCTGATCTTTTGCTATTTGCAACCTTTCATCCAGCTTTTGCCTACTTTATTCTGAGGTGAAAACACCACTCTTTTCAATTCAATACAACAAAAACGATTTGTTTTTTTTAAGAGTTTTGGTATCTGTGGAGAATTTTGTGGTTTAACCGAAACAGAAACAATTCCAGGTCAGATCAGAACAGCTTTTTTAAACTTTTTTCGCATGCTGACCAATGGTCTGCGTTGTGTAGGTACCGATATCCTGATTCAATGCCTTCGACAGGGAGTGCAGTGTGTGGTTGGAGGCAAATCATCCGACGCTTCCCATGTTTTTTCCCCAGATTTCTCCAGATACCCATTTAGAGCTTGGTAGACTCCGGATGAGATTACAGGGGCCCAGTATTGACCCCCCTTCCAAACCAAATAACCAGTGACTCCAGGACTCGAACCTGGTGTATATTCAATAGGGGTTGGCAGAGAAAGGTGACATTCAATAGAAGGTAGAGGACAATCAATAGAGCTGACTTCCATTGAATAGGTCTTTGTTTAACAAAGCTAAATAAAAACCTCAAAACTTTCGATCGGCTCCATCCTTCAGCCTTAAATGATTTCTGAAACATGTGTCGGGCATTCAATTGGGTTTTGTGAAACAAAAATAAAACCCTATGTTTTGCAGTTGGCCATATCGACTTCAATAAAGCCCTAAATTTTTTGTTATTAAAATCAACCGTCTAATTGAAAAAACACATTCAAGTAACAAAACTTCTGTTGGGCTACAAGCAAGAAATCTAGGACGCATAACCGACTATACAGTCTTCATGTTCCTCCTAGACTAATTTGACGGAACTAATACGTGGTTGTTTTGTTTGTCCCCTTATTTTGAAAAAATTGGCAAACACCACGAATGAATGATGTTTGCTCTCGTAGTCTAAGATCGGCTTGACTTAGGCAACTTGTGATTTTAACTGAAAATGAAAGTCCTTAATCTATTCAAAATTCCTTGTTCGAGAATCGCTTCAGAACACTATGACTAAAAGTCATTTGACTTCACTACTTCAGTCAATAGTCATAGTAAGTGAAGTCATAGTCACTTGACTTCACTACTTCAGTCAATAGTCATAGTAAGTGAAGTCATAGTCACTTGACTTCACTACTTCAGTCAATAGTCATAGTAAGTGAAGTCATAGTCACTTGACTTCACTACTTCAGTCAATAGTCATAGTAAGTGAAGTCATAGTCACCTGACTTCACTACTTCAGTCAATAGTCATAGTCAGTGAAGTCATAATCACTTGACTTCACTACTTCAGTCAATAGTCATGGTCAGTGAAGTCATGGTCACTTGACTTGACTACTTCAGTCAACAGTCATAGTCACTTGACTTCACTACTTCAGTCAATAGTCATAGTCAGTGAAGTCATAGTCACTTGACTTCACTACTTCAGTCAATAGTCATAGTCAGTGACGTCACAGTCACTTGACTTGACTACTTTAGTCAACAGTCATAGTCACTTGACTTCACTACTTCAGTCAATAGTCATAGTCAGTGAAGTCATAGTCACTTGACTTCACTACTTCAGTCAATAGTCATAGTCAGTGACGTCACAGTCACTTGACTTGACTACTTCAGTCAACAGTCATAGTCACTTGACTTCACTACTTCAGTCAATAGTCATAGTCAGTGAAGTCATGGTCACTTAACTATGACTTCACTACACTATGACTTAATATACTATTTATTAAGAAACTAAAGGTGAGCACGCTCTTCACTTTCAAAATGTTTTAAAAATTTTACGGACTAACACTTTATAAGGTGATGCAGACAAACTTATTTTGAGAAGCATCAGACATGCGCAAACAGCAGCAACCCTTTATAGGCTGCACTTTGAGGTGTAGTATTAGTGCAATAGATTTAATTGACCACTTACTGCAACATTAAGTGGGAATGAGAAGTCAGGGTATTCGTACATTTAATTTTTTTTTTTGTGTATAATTCATGGAAATACTAACATTGCCTGAAATTGATTAGCCATTATGGCTGCTAGTCTTACAGAACGCTACATCCCAGTGGCACATAAGTGGCACATCTCAGTTTCCTGGCACATAAGGTAGTTTATAAATGTATAATCAGCATCATATTTCAAGGGGAATATCTCTCCCTCCCTATAAATTTGGATAAATTTAATCTAATAAATTATAACAATCTTTTAAGCTATCTAAAAAAACTGTCTGATCAAAGTAAAGTCCGAAGAAAAATTCCAAATAAAGTTTATTTAATAAGTTATCAAATAAATTATCTAAAATTTATCTAGAATTTCTAAAAATTTATCCAAATAAATTGTCAAAACAAGCAATTCAGTTTTCAAAGTCATTTTAACCCATCAAATTGACCATTCTTAATTTAAAAATACTGTCAATCAATCAATCAATCAATCAATCAATCAATTTATTTGAAAGAAACACAGAAAAAATTACAGAACTTTAGACCCCCACAAAGGCTCTTTGGCCTGTGAGGGTGGGTGACTAAACATAACATTAAATAATAGCATTAAAATACTAATAACAGTAATGTCAGAATTTGGTGAATAAAATGAATAAATTTGTAAATGTTCAATTTCTTGATACATGAATGCAAAAAATGAAAAAAATACAACTAAAAAGTGGTTGGGTAAATCCAAATATTTATATGGGTACATACAGAAAAAAAAGTTTAGAATTAACTTTCGTAATTCCTTTACTTAGTAAAGTTTCTTCTTGGTTGCAATTACAAAAATATAGAATATTAATACCTGAAGCAAGCATGTACTTCTACATGCGATTTGTTCTGGAATTCTGAATATTTTTCCCATACAGTCAGGTCGAAGCGTTTCTCTTTCGGTGCATCTAGGTAGTCTGGCCAATCAACACCGTAACTCACTTCCGCTTGAGCTACTGCCATACCTGCCCCTTTTCCAGTCACAGAAACGAATCCCCAAACATTATCTATCTAAAATGACACAAAAAGAAAAAATAATCATTAAGGATCCATCAAAAGGCTTTCCTGAAATAACTTCCAATGCAATAGGCATCCAGCCCCCAGTGCCCAAAACAGTAGAGTGCATTATGATGAGTGAAAAAATGCTCGACTGCAAAAAATCACCCTCCCCCTCCCCAATTAACTCTAAGAATTGTAATACAAAACAGCATCGTGTCGCCAAATAAGGACACTTATCCATTGTAGCAGTTACTTCAAAGTGATTGGATTTAATATGAAAAACTTTTTCCCTTTCTAAGTTCTTAAAATGTAAATAATCTCGGTCAGGCCAATCAACACAGTGCCTCAGTATCTAAAATAAGACAAAAAAAAAAAGATCCGCATACTAATATACATCAGAAAGTTTTCCATTAATAGCCTCCCCGTGCAATGCCCTCCTCCACCCCAGCTTTCTGAAGAAGCTCATTACATCACGCTGAGGGTGGGATCTAGAATTCAAGGCCGATGTTGGATTAACTATAGGATGTATAAATAAAAGTGCGTCGCCTCCTCAAATAGGAACACCTATCCATTATGGCACTTAGTCTAGAAATATGCTCATGTTTCTTATGAAACAGATTACCACTTTCTACGTTGTTCAAATGCACGAAATCAGGTGGTTGTGTCACTCAACTACAAGTCCTAAAAGAATTTTTGCAGTGCCGCCGTTGTACACTCGTTTAAATGCTTTATCTTTGGTCTAGGTTTTCCCGTAGCCTAATCACAGTTCTAATTTTAAATCCAGGTGAATACTGATGGATCTGATTGATTTTCGTGTGACTAATGAGTAATTTTCATGGGGTCTTTCAAACGGCTTTTGATAAAGCAGACAAAACATTCTTAAGGTTCTCCCTCCCTCCACGATTTTGATTCTGAATAAATATCATAAAGTCATTAGTTCTCTCGATGAAAATACTAAGGCTACAGAATCAATGGCTTACTCAGAAATAATTATAAGGGGGGGGGGGGGCTTAACGGGGGTCCTTGGGCCAACCAACGGAAAACTTAAAAAATTCCTAAGAGACAACGGCATTTTAAGGCCCTACTTTAAGTTTATTTTAGCTCTTTGAATGCAAGTTTAGAGTAGGGACTAAGTAATTAATGATAAAAACGAGCAGACTAAATAAGATTGTAAAACGGAATGTAATTTTTTTCTTTAGGGGGGCTACAGCTCCTTTTCCCCCCCCCCTTTAAGTGGGTACGCGCCTGTGCAGAATAGATAGGTAGAAGAGACCACGCTTTCTTCTCCTTAATAATTCTTCTTATTAGTAGATAAGACGAGCAAAAGAAACGATACTAAAATGACTAAAAATAAAACGGTGCTTTACTGTGTTATTGACGCTACTCGTTTTAATCACGCTATTGGCCAAAAATTAATGATCCTAATTACCTGTAATTCACCATTATTACATGTAATTCATTACCTAATTACATGTAACCCTAATTACTTGCTAATTAAGATAGGACACTACAAACAAGCTTTGCTATTAGTTCAACAGAAATATTTTGTAAACCTCTCTTAAAATGGTTTAGGAGAGGTTATCTGTATATCCATTTGGTTTTTATTCGGCTGCTCTCACGGAGCTTTACAAGAAGTTTACTGACCTAGGATTAGGGTTGAAAGTCAAGATAGTCTTGACTATTATCATACATATGGCCCTGGGATGCTCAGGAAATTGTAGCAGAGGAATCAGTTTTTAATACTAACAACCCATATTAACAAGTACACTTCAAACTCGGGAGAACCGAGCAAAGGGGATCGTAGGTCTGATTAAGATTTTTTGGCCATAACAATTCCAGAAACCAATTCCTGTTTTGATTTTTTACCATTTTCAAGGAGTGTGAGGCTCATTTTAGAAATTCTCAAGCTTTTGTTTTCGCAATTAGAAATTAGGTTAAACTAAATCTAGATAACAGTCGCAAATTTTGAATCAGAGTCAATCGAAAAAAAACTTCACTCCAAATAGTTTCAAGTAAAACATATTGTTGAATTTTCGATTACTTTTGGCCAAAGTTCACTCTTTACTAAGTTGCTACTGCTATAGCCATAATTAAGAAGGGGTAATCATGAAGTTTCATGAAATCATGAATTTTGAATAATACGATAGCAACAATAGATCGTCCTATTATTTTGTGTGGCGTTCGAATTACTTTGGATTAACTGATTAAGGATGCCAGAGTACGGTGGTGAATAACAAAGCAGGTTCCGCGGACCACCGGGCCAGCCGCCGTCAATTGCTGATTGCCACTGCTGCCATGGGCCTGCCCACTGAAAGCTAAGTTGATTTTTCTTCTCTTTTTTTTTTTGGCTTTTCTTGTAGTAGCGAAGTAATGTCAAAATTCCAACAGTTCCAGCTTGCGTTAGCGAATTTCAAAAAATTCCCGCTGTGGCCCGTAAGAATTATCCAAGTTTCAAAGGATAAAAAAGGAATCTTCAACTACTTAGTTTTTGCGTATGGAGATCACACAGAGTCGCGCCTAACGGAGAATAGTCTCATCTCGTTTGAGGACAATTACTGCGAAGCATCTACAAAAACTGATAAAAATGTTGGAAGTGCGCTTAAAGAGGTTAAGCAAAACCCGGACATTTATAAGACGGCTTACAAAATTTTCGTGTCGCTGAAAGCAGTTTCTTCTGAACCATCTACCGCGGATTTGCTAGCTAAAATAGTAGCAACTGAGGAAGATATCGCTAACACAAAATAATCATTGATGAGCGCGATTACTAAGCAAGTTCAAGATAAATGCGGAAACGACCGAACTCTGAAAACTTCTGTTGAGACTATCGTGAGTGAAATATACTCGTCAGTGTCGCTTGAGTTTAATCCGAAGCTAGGGCAATTGTTCGTATCAGTAAAGAATATCAAAGGACTGATTGAAAATTTAGAGAACCGAATTGCAAAATTAGAAGTGAAAATTGATGATTATGAGCAAGAAAAACAGCTTGGAACTCTAGTTTTTCACGGTATTAAGCAGCAGCCGGGTGTTGACTTGAAGTCGACCATTCTGAATATAGCCTCGCAAAAGCTGGGGCTTTCCGGTATCTCTGACTGTGATTTTTCTATGGTTTACAGGTCGAAATTGAATAATACAGGGTCGGCAAACGATAAAGTTGCACCAGTGTTCGTGACATTTTCTACCTGTGAGACGGCCCGTAAAGTGTTTGCGATTAAATCAAAATTGGCTGGTTCGAAAATCTTTTTGTCTGAGTCTCTAACCAAGCGCCGTCGTGATATCCAGAGTGCCGCGAGAGACAAGTTTGGCGTGAAAAATGTATGGTCAGATCGTGGCCAGGTTCTCGCAATGCTTCCAGGTGAGCGAGCTGCTCGTCGAATAAACTCGCTTTCAGATTGCGTTTAGTTTGTTGTCTATGAGTAGTTTGGTAGTGTTTATCTGGTTAAGATGTTCTATATTGCTCTTTATTTATGTTTTTATTTTGTTGGTTATTTTTTTATTTCTTATGAGTATAAATATCGTCCAGTTTGAGCGCAGAAAAGGGATGAATTATAGGATTCTTTTTTGCGTAAGTTGATATGAGTAGTAGTTTACGTGGAAGATTGAGTGATTTGCAAAATAATCCATTTAATGTTGATGATTATTTGTTGACGGATATTGGAAATGATGGGTCGCAAATTAGTTTTCGTCAATCTCTTGATAGTAAATATCGCCAGTTATCATTTTTGGAGGAGTTAGACCGGTCTGGATTTCATGCATGTACATGGAATTGTCATTTAACGTCTTCTTACCATGAGATTTTTGATTTTATTTCCCGATCTAATAATTTACATATAATGGCATTATGTGAAACATTTTTGGTTCATGACACCCTTCTCTCGTCCTTTAACTTTCCAGGTTATGAACTGATTGTTCGAAGTCGATCATCAATGGGACGTGAAGGCCTGGCTTTCATTGTCCGACAGGATTTGAATTAGAAAATTAGAAAGGATTTGGACATTTGGAAGGAGGGTAAGATAGAAACCTTTAGTATAGAAATTAAGTTTGAAAATCGAGCTTGTATTTTTACTGTTGTATATAAGCCACCAAGTGCATCATTTGAAGAGTTTGGTGAAGGATTTCAATGTCTTGCTGCAAAGGTAAATAGATCTAGTCAAGAGTTTATATGTATGGGAGACTTTAATTTTGATTTGTTAAATATGCGTGGACCAAATTTGGATTTTTTAAGCCTGATGATGTCAAATGATTTATACCCGACCATGAGCATTCCAACGAGAATCAAGGATCATTGGGAAACGCTCATCGATAATGTGCTTGTTTCTTCAGCGATACTAAGTAAAGTGTGCTGCTCTGTTATTATAAGCTCAGCCCCCGACTAACTTGCGGTTGTATTGCATTTGAAATCTGAAGTGAAGAAAAATAACAGAAAGAATAAAATACCAATGCGTGAACTGAAGCCAGTTAATCTGAAAAAATTTGAAGAACAAATTAGTGTTATTAACTGGGAAACAGTACTGAATGAAGATCATCCGTCGGAAGCATTTGAAAAGTTTAACCAAATAGTGTCGAATATTTATGATAGCACGTGTCTGCTTAAGGAAACAAACTCCAGAAAGAATAAACCGAGAAAACCGTGGTGTAATGATGAGCTGTTTAATTTGTTTAATATGATAAATCAGGCGTGTGAGGAGCATCTTAATCATCCACAGAATAATGAGCTTTATGTGATGTATAAAGAGCTAAGGAATAGGGCAAATGCCCTAAAAAGGAAAAACAAGAAGCCATATTTTACAAATGTATTTGAAGAAAGCAAAGGTATCCCCAAAGCAACATGGTAAGTTGTGAATGATTTTGTAAAAATTCCTATGAAGCCATCGGAGCCAAAAATTGTGCTAAATAATAGGACCTTAGAAGAAACTTAGGAAATCTGCAACGCATTTGGACAACATTTCTCTGAAATTGGCTGCAAGATTCAATAAGAAGCAAGGAACTCCCATGTTTTCGAATCGAGCAGTTTTGTAGATGAGTGAGGAGGAGGCTTTGAAATGAATTTCCAGCCTTGTGTTGAAGACGAGGTACGCAAGATTTTTATCACGATTAAGACTAACAGTGCAGGAGTTTACGGATTGAGACCCAGAATGCTCAAGTGGGTTGTGGCTTATTTGCTTCCTGTTCTCGTATGCCAGATCAAAATTTCTATGGAAAAGGGGGTTTTTCCGAATGAACCTTAAATACATAAAGTTGTACCGTTGCACAAATGTGGCGCAAAACTGTCATATCGATTTGTAGACCAATATCAATTATCCCAATTTGTTCTAAAATTTATGGAAAGATTGGTGATCACCGGCCTTACGAGTAACTGATGAAAATCGGTGTTTTACATTATGGTCAATTCGGCTTCTGGAAAGGATCTTCGAGGATACAGGCAGTGCAGCATCTTCTGGAAAATATTTGCTCAGCACTCGAGAACGGCGAACAGTGCATGGGCGATTGTATTGATTTTTCAAATGCTTTTGACACTATTGGTTTTAAAATTTTATTGGAAAGGTTGTATTATTTAGGCCTAAAGGGGTAGTGTTTTAAATGGTTTGGAATCACATTTAACTGAAAGGAAGCTACGAGTGACTTTAAGAGAAAAATGTCCATAGTTGCTTCCCATGAAGTGTGGTATTCTAAAGGACCCAGTTTTTGGTTCTCTCGTAGACCTGACATTGGTAGACAGAATAAGATTCTACAGTTCTAGGGCTTCAGTTGCTTCATTTACTGACGCTACGGCCCTAGTAATAACAGCAAAGTCGCTGCAAGAGCTCTTGTTCAAGGTAAATAAGGCCGTTGATGGCTTACCTAAATTTGGTTCTTCTAGCCTATATAGCCTCAATGCATCAAAACCTAATTTTATGATTTTTACGAGGACTGGTTCTGCTCCAGCTATTCGTGGTGCCATAATTTACAATGGCCTACCGCTCTCACCGGTCGAAGAGATCTAATATCTAGGATTCATCCTGGATCAAAACTTCAGTTGGAGAAAACACTGCAACTTCATAGCATGCACGCTGGTATAAGGCATTATAATTTTGAACTGTTTTCAAAATTCTTTGCCTTGTTAAATTCTGCTTTTATTGCGTTCTTCGTTTATAGCTCCTAATATGAATTATCGTGGTTTAATTTGGGCGACCACTTTTAGCTACAGCTTTAGAAGAGTTCAAGTTCTGTAGAATAAGACTATACGGTTGATTGGAAGTTATGATCGTGTTATTGATAGCACTGAATTACTTTTTAAAAATTTAAGAACTTTAAAGGTTGTTGAAATAAGGGATTATTAAATTTGAGCAATTGTATTTTAGTGTCTGAATGGTCTCGCACTGGATTTTTTTATTAATATTTCAAAGCTTAATTCATTTTACCACAATGATTCGACTAGGAGTGAGAATAGTCTTGCATCTGAGCCACGGACACAAAGAGAGCGAGTCAAGTGACCAGACACATGGGCCCGTCAGTTTGGAATTTATTTCCAAATTCTGTTTGTCAAGCTGAAAGTTTGCCCCAACTTAAAACCCTTAATACATATCATTCCTTTGCATGATTTTGGTAATTTTAAAGTTTGATGAGAAGGCTTCTGTATTTTTGTATATTTTTTTTTGTAGATACTTTATTTTTTTTTGATATTTTGTGCCATTATATATTTATCTTTAATGTAATTTACTATTATTGTTTTACCCTTTTTTAATTTTATTTGGTTTGTTGAATTGGCCTGCATGATATCCAACCGGTCGCTTTTTAAAGCATCTTTTTGCTTTAGTGCGACTTGTTGTCACA